>NW_027187391.1:31825887-31873319 GCF_028583685.1 Petaurus breviceps papuanus
CTCTCTCTCTCTCTCTCTCTCCCTCTCTCTCTCCCTCTCTCTCTCTGTCTCTCCTTTTCCCTTCTCCCTAAACAACAAAGTCCATATTGATGACTTGATTATATTCCACATATAAATGGCAAGTTTCTGAGGTTGCTGTAGTCTCTAGGAGGGAGGAAAACAGGTACATGAAGGGATAAGAAGACTAGAGCTTGCTGTTTTGAGTGATAGCAAGAGGACTTGGAGTCAGGTGTCCTCAATATCTCCGTCTCGCCATTCCTACTTTGATAACATCCTTCACATACATCTCATTTTCTCCTCTGATTTTGCTACCACCCTGATGTAGGTCCTCATCACCTCAAGGTCCTGGGGTGGGGAACCTTCAGCTTCAAGGCCACATCTAGGTCCTCAAGTGTGGCCCTTTGACTGAAGTCAGACTTCACAGAAATCCCTGATTTGTTCTGTGAAGTATGGATTCCATCAAAGAGCTGCACTTGAAGATGCAGAGGGCCACATGTGGTCTTGAGGCTGTAGGTTCCCCATCCCTGAATCGTGGAAAGCAGCCTGATAGTCAACTACCATTTGTTAAATGCTTTATGTTCCAGTCCCTGTGCTAAATATTGAAGATACAAAGAAAGGCAGAAACAGTCCCTGACCACAAGGAGCTTACATTCTAATAAGGGGAGGGGGAAAGAAACACATAAATAACTAGTTATGTACAAGATATACACAGAGTAGAGGTAAAATTAGCTAGGAAGGCATTAGCAGCAAGGAGTAATGGGGAAGGCTGTCCTGAAGAAGATGGGACTTGAACTGAGTCTTCAAGGAAGCCAAAGAAACTAAGAGACAGAAGTGAGGAGGAAGAGCATTCAGTCAGTACAAGGGCACAAAGATGGAAAATAGGGTGTTATGTGCAAGGAATAGTAAATAGTTCAGTGACACTGTATGATAGACAACCCAGAAGGCAATAAAGTTTGAGACAACTGGAAAGGTAGGAAGGAACTTTAAATGCTAAACAGACAACTTTATATTTGATACTAGAAGTAACATACAAGTTCTAGACTTTATTGAGTAGAGAAGTGATAGGATCAGAAAATCACTTTGGCAGCTGAGTGTAGGATAAATTTGAGTGGGGAGAGACAGGAAACAGGGAGACCAAGTAATTAGAAGGCTATTAGAACAATCTAGGCAAGAGGTGCTGAGAGCCTGAACTAGTCTGGTGGTTGGGTGAATGGAGAAGAAATGTTAAGAAGGTAGAAAAAATAAGATTTATCAATGGATTTGATATGTTGGGTGAGATAAACTGAGGAGTTGAGGATGACCCTGAGGTTGTGAATGTGGGTTTCTGGGAGGATGTCTTCAAGAGTAATAGGGAATTTCAGAAGAGAGAAGGGTTTGGAGGTAGGATCACAAGTTCTTTTTTAGACATGTTGAGTTTGAGATACCTATTTGATATCGAGTTCAAAATGATGCAAATCTGGAGTTCAGGAAAGAGACTAGAAAAGATGTTGGTGGAGACACAAAGATTAGCTTAGAGTCTAGAAGGAGGATATGTCACAAATAATTATAATGAAAAAAAATGTAATAGGTGTGTAAAATAGATGCAAATAAAAGGAAGAGAATAAACATTATTCCTTATTGTTATTTAAAGCTATTTTAAAGTTCTATGTCAGGCACTGTGTTATAAATACATCATTTGAGCCTCACAACTCTGTAAGGTAGGTGCTGGTATTATGCCCATTTTATAGTTGAGGCAACTGAGACAACAGGTTAAGTGACTTTCCCAGGGTCTCACAACTAGAAAATATCTGAGGTTAAACCTGAAATTGGGTCTTCCTGACTCCAGGCCCAGCACTCTACCCACCGTGCCATCTATGAATATGCCCCCTAGGTAGGGGATACAAAGAGACATGACTTATTTATGGATATGATTTAGCATGAAAGTCAAGTTTTTTTTATTTCTGGTAGAAAGACATAGTAATGATAAGTATATGGATGAGAAGGGTGGAGTAGTATGATCAGATATTCTTCTTTTAGTTTTTCTTTTTGCCTAACTTCATTTATATGCCCATCAAAGAAGAAATCAGAAGTGAATTGAATTAGGCTTGATTACCCTGGCCACTATATAGCTAAGTCACTCCAGGGGTTAACAGTAGTTACAAGGAACTTTATGAGCCTAAATCAGATTATTGTCTGGTACCAAAGACTGTGAATCTGCATGAAACATAAGAAGTTAAAAAACAAACAAACAAACAACTCATTCTTAACCTGGGAGTGTTCTGCTTTATTTTGCTGGTTGTCCTTGGTGAGGTGTGGTGGTTTACAGTCTGAGGCACAAAAAAAAGCACACCATGCCCTTGTTAGGGTGAGACTTTTTGACTACCACAACTTAGTAGATGGAACAGAGATCAAGTAGATGGTCTGTTAAACTAAAGTCCAGTGGTGCGATGACACCCATCATAGAGATAATGTTCCCCATGGTGGGCAGAGAAATTATGCTCAGCACAAAGAAGAAGCATTCTATGGAGATTAGCACGATGACATCTTCAGAGGGGTGTTCTTCAGTATTGGTGGTATGAATTGTCCTGGCCAACCATGTGTCCTGGCCATGGGAGTTTTTTCATCTGCCTCTTCACAAATATTCTCTGGTTTCACTTGTTCCTATGCATGAGCCCTTCGTAAGTGTTCTCTGGTATTGCATTTTCTCCTCATACTTTCTTCCACTGGTAGTATGGTAATATGTTGGCAAATATACCCCACATGTACTCAGGGGAAGTTTTTCATATTGTCTCTTTTTTTATTGGCTATCTTGTTTGATTAAGTGTCTGGTTTTGACCTAACGTATCCTCTCATTGGTTGACTACAGGAAACAAATTGCTGGGGGCTTATGTTTAATGGTTTTCAGTGGGTACAGCCCTACCCAGAACCTCAAACCTGGGGTAGTTTTCCTGGCACCTATATGTTCAGAATGTTCACAGAGGCTACTAAAGAAGTGATTCAAGTAGAGTACCAGCACTGGTTCATGCTATCCTGCTGGGGTGGCTTCAAATAGCGTCCTGGCAGCAGACTGTGTCTGCTTTCTGAAGACTAGCCTAGCTGAGCACAGAAAGGCTCATCACCAGTAAAAAGGCACTTGGGTTATGTTGGCCATGGCAACCCATGAAACAAACAAACAAAAAACGCAAAGTGGCCCTTAATCCTATGTAGTTTTTTTTTTTTTACTTCTGTACTGACAATGACAGTGTAGAAAAAGGAATAGATAGAAGGTGGTAGGAATCGAATCATTTTTACATTATCTATAAACATTAATTTAACTCTTGTCACTTTTTTTTACTTGTCACTTTAAATGTAAAGTCATACACTGATGAGAGGTGGACCAAAGGTGTTTGAGTGAGAGCATGCAGCCTAGAGTCCAAGTTGAAAAGGTATTTCCTATGGATTATTAGGTCCTCTAGAAGATGCTCTTGGGACTCTGACCCATCATACCTAACTGAGGGCAACCAGGCTAAGAATAAGTCTATTCTTTTTTTTTTTCTTTTTGGAGGGGGAAGGCAGGGCAATTGGGGTTAAGTGACTTGCCCAAGATCACATGGCTAGTAAGTGTTAAGTGTCTGAGGCTGGATTTGAGCTCAGGTCCTCCTGACTCCAGGGCTGGTGCTCTACTCACTGTGCCACCTAGCCATCCCAGAATAAGTCTATTCTTTTGACCTTCTTTGTCCAATCCTAATTCCAAGTCTAAAGTCCCAGACAATGACTTGATTTATGGTTAGGATATTCCTTATAGCTACCATTTAATCCCTAATGGGATATTCTCTGAATATTGTCCAACGACCAATGAGTTGATATACTAATGGATGAATCATCAATTTTGACATTCTCACTTTAAATAAAATCAGAAGACAAAATCAGGTTATAACTAAATGGAAAGATGACTCACAGGTTCTCCTTGGAGAGTCAAATAAAGAATTTGGCAGAATTGGTTTGATAGTATGTCCTAAAGGAAGGAGAAAAATTATTTAATGAAATCCTTTGTCATTTCTTATTGCAATACTTGGGATGTTAAAAAAAAATCAGCTTGAAGAGAACTGCCGCTTATGAGCTAACATTTGTTGTAGAAGAGAAGTAGTCAAATCATATCCAGAACTCATTAAGACCCTCTAAACAAAATCAGCATATACTTTAAAATTCAGTGGCTTGAGTGTAAAGGTGGACATGGAGAAGGAGAAGGTAAAAACACATTAGAAAACCTGGTTCAGGAATAAGAAATGAGGACCATCAAAGACTTTTGGACTAGACAGAAATCTCAAACCTTTGTATTGTGAATACTTTTTTAAAAAAAGCTTTTACACAGGAATATTTACTTCAAAGATATAATCACAAATTTGCAAACAGACCCTAGTGAGAGGGATATTCTCTTCTCTACCCATACCACCCCAATCTCTAAGGAGAGCCAAGGGATTAGGTTCATATCCTATCTCTGTTCCCATATAGCATAGTCCCTGTTCCAAATCCAAAACCCTCCCCTGGGATTGAATTCCAGGCACCCTGACTTTCCTGCCAGGCTGGCTGACTATAACATCTCACCTGGGATACTGGGTCAAAGAAGACCATGCCTCAAACTCCCTGTGAGTCCAGTGGAAATCATCACTGGCACCTGAAACTGAGAAGGGCAAATGAAACAGAACAGACTCTTCAGACCCATTTTCTTTTTCTCTCACTGGTTCAATTCATAGCACTCATACTGTGGGGGAATTATCAACTTCACCCTCTGGGCACAGAAGGGAGGAGCATGATCCAGGAAGAGTTGAATACTTTGTTCAAGAAGAGTACTGGTAGGTGCCAGATATATAGTAAGCACCAAATAATATCATAAAACATGAAACTGATTATACTCTAACAGGAAATGACTGACTACTAATGTGGAAGTCATTTATGATCCAATTTCCTATTTATAGTTAGGCCTTTGACTTGTTAGAGTAGAGATCGGAATCAGTATCATATTAGAAGAATGGAAATGAAGACAGGGTATGAAGGTGAGGCAACCTCAATCCAACTTATTGAAATGTACCACTAGAGTGGGAAAAAAAGTAATATGATTGAAAAAAAATATCAACACAGTCTCACCATTAAAAAAAAAGTTTACTCAAATATAAAAATGGGCATATGATCTCAATGTATATGTTTCTTCCCATGATATATATAACCCAAGCATGACTGCCCCTCTTTTCCAACTTTTATCCATGTTGTTCCAGAAATCTGGAAGAGAAGATTCACCTAATATATCAGAGGTCCTCTTTGGTTTCTTCTGACATTTCAAGGGTACTAATGTAGTACTCTTACCTTCCACCTCTCATTCCTTGCTCTTACCATTCACTGACGCACCTCTTCCTAGCCTACATCTTTCTGAAGACATCCTTTAGTTGTTCTTCTTCTATGGGTTTTAGCTTCTAGCCTGTTTATACCCAGCATGTTTCTTTTAATTGCCTTTTGCATGATATTCATATTCAATTCTTTAGAGTTTAAGTTTTGCTACCATATAACAACACTAGTAAAATGTTTGTATTAAGAAGGTGGGCCTTTGTTTCCAGGAGAGTTTTGGGGACATGAAAGGTAATTTGCAGTTTCCTGAAAAGCCTTCACATTTCTTCCTGTTCAATTCTGAGCCCAATTTGTCATCTATTCATATGTCTTTCCCAAATATACATACAACTAGACAAGCTCTATAGATTGTCCATCTAACTGGATGCCGTAATTAGACAAAAGATATTTTTCATCCACTTGGTGTTTTCTGTAATTATGGTCAGATTGAACTTTTTTGAGTGGTTATAAATCTCTTCCAGGAGCCTATGCAATGTTACTGGCTGGGTTGCAACTAGCACTATCATCCACTGGCAGGACTATCTGGAGAATCTCATTATTCACAGGGATCCTTCTTTGACTCTAGTCTAGATCTCTTCTATCAGAGTATACATTTCTATATTCTTTGGCTTGTCTAATGTTCATGACCAACTAGGCCAACTTCTTTCTTTACCAGGAAGATCTTTGTCAGGAAGTATAATTAATGTAAATAAATTGATACAATGGGGATACCCAAAGAGCCTAAAAACTGCCTTGGTCATCATACACTTGATCTCCTTGCCAAGTAGAGGTATATAACAACTAAGGGCAATGCTGATTTAGAATATGAACGATCTGTAAAATCTTACAGAGGTAGATGATGGACATTTATTAACAGTATTATCTCTTAAAATGCAAGAAACAGTAGAGGGAAAAAAACCAAGTTTACAGAAAACTTGTCAAGAAAACCAATTAAGCAAATTCATCCTGAGGGGATTTAAGGATAAAAAGATGGAATGAGACAATAAGCAGATGAAAAATGGAAAGGGTCTGTCAAGATTTCTTAACAAACTTTTTTTTCCACCAATGTCAGTAGAGTCATCACTTTTGGACTCTTAGTGCACATCAATGTCTCTAAGATGCTCCAATAGGAAATTGAAATGGCATAAAAAAAATTAGAAGATCAATTCGATTACGACAAGAATATGCAGAAGAAGACTGTCCTGGGGTCATAATTTTGAGACACTGAAGGATCACTTCTCAAGCTGTTTGAAAAAGGAGAGGATAAATACTAAAAAAAAAATCGTGGACATTAGCTACAACTTGGAGAGAGATTAAGTGACTTGTCCAAAGTCACAGTTAGTTATGAAAGTCACAGAAGTAGTTATGTGTCAGGGGTAGGATTTGAACCCAGGTCATCTGACTCCAAATCCATTGTTCTTTCTATCATACCACCTTGTTCCTCAATAGAAATGCAGAGAAGAAAGAGAATGATGAGGATTAGTAGAGTCATGGAAACCTTTGTGGAAGACTTGGGACTTGTGCTGGAACCTGAAGGAGGGGCCAACAGATACCCTTTCCTAATCTGGAAAGTCTAGAAATATTTTTCCATTTTCAAACTATAAATAGGCCCCTCTTCCTCCCTGTCAAGGCAATATATTGTATGGGGTATTACTGTACAGCCTGGAATAATTCTGTCCATGATGCTAGAATTATGGGGAGAGTCTGTTATGTCCTTCCTGTGTTAGACAGATACATCCTATGTCAGTATGCGCACAGGGGATATAGTTTGACCTTTCATCTCAGTCTGTAGACTGTGAACAGCTTCTAAATGGGGTTTTATTGTTCTTGTCATCTACATAGCATGGTGAGGATTGATGAAGTGGTGTTTGAAAGGCCAGATACTGTATTTATAGACTGTCTCTAAGTGACCACAAGTGTCGTCTCACAGAGGAATTCAAGGTCTGCCCTGTGACAATGAAGTGTCAGAGCTCCCAGGAAGCACTTGGTGGCTTTCTCATGAGAGTCATATGGCCATGTCTGGCTGTGAGTGAAAGTGACCAGTCCAACTCACTTCTTAGGATTCCATGGAAAAGAACAGCAACAGGTATATGTCATTTGAAAACAATCACAGATGCAGTCACAAGGAACATTGTATGCTTTTTGACTTTGGCTCTCAAATCCTAAGCTATTAACCCCATGGGGACTGAGCAAATGAAACAGTCCAGCTTGCATTCCTCCTCTTTTCTCCCTCTCCCCCCTACCCCTCATAAAAATCATTGGTTATTTGTCAAAGAATCAAGCGTCTAAAGTTAAGCCTCTGAAGCTTTCAGGGGATTTAAGCTCATTTTCTACTTTTATCTTAATCTATCCTATCTAGTCTTTTCCCACCCACAGAGACATCCACTGACTTTACTGTCATAATTAACTAGAAAAGCTTTAGGTAAAATGCCATCTACGATTACTCGATTATAATTATGAAACCATTTTTCTTTCCCCTAAGGTTTCTGACATGGCCTAAATGGTCTCATTTATTATTATTATCATTTTTACTCATTCTTAAAATGTGTGATCTTGATTTAATGTCTTTATCTTTTTAGTAGGTTCTTTTTCAACCTGCCTTGTATCAATTAATAAATATCAATCACATGTTTATTAAGCACCTCCTATATGCCAGGCACTGTCCTAAGTGCCAGGGATACAAAAAGAGGCAAAAGACGGTTTATATCCTCAAGGAACTTACAGTCTAGTGGGGAAGACAACTTGCAAACAAATATATAAAAAGCAAGCTATATACAAGATAAATAGGAAATAATTAACAGAGGGAAGGAACTAGAATTAAGGGGGATTGGGGAAGGCTTCCAGTAAAAGAAGGGATTTAAGTTGAGACTTAAAGGAACAGGGGCCGCTAGGTGGTGCAGTGAATAGAGCACTGGCCCTGGAGTCAGGAGGACCTGAGTTCAAATTCAACCTCAGACACTTAGCACTTACTAGCTGTGTGACCTTGGGCAGGTCACTTAACCCCAACTGCCCTGCCCTCCCACCTCCAAAAGAAAAAGAGAGACTTAAAGGAAACTAGGGAGGTTAGTAGGTAGAGCAGGAGGAGGGAGAACATTCCATGCCTGGGGTACAGTCAGAGTTAGGAGTTAGGTTCAATCATGTAGGTGTGTGAGTCCCAGATAGCACCAATGGCTGGTTGAGAGGAAGGCAAATTCAAATCCTTGTACTGGGGTAATGACAACCATCTACTAGAGAAGACATGAGGAAAATCACTTTAGCATTGAGGGTTTCTCAGAAGTGAAATTTGTCTTAGAAGGACTACTGATGGTAGGTAGCTAACACTTACATAGTTTACTATGTTCCAGGCACTGTCCTAAGCCTTTTATAAATATTATCTCCTTTGATTTTCACAACCCTGAGGGTGCTATTATTATCCTCAATGAAGAAATTCAGGTAGAGGTTAAGTGACTTGCCCAGAATTGCACATAATAAGTACCTGAGGTCAGATTTCCCACTGTGCCACCTAGCTGCCCTTGAAGCAGGAAGTAGGTTCTCCATTACTGTAACTAGACGGTCACTTGTCAGATCTTACTTGACAAAATGTAAACTCCTTGAGGGCATGGATAATTTTACTTTTGTGTTTGTAGCTCTATAGCCTAGCACAAAATAGTCACATGATAAATTCTTGATGATTAACTAATATTAATTGAATTTCTAAGAGGCTTCAAGTAATTCCCAATTTGATTTTTGCTAACTCCAGCTAGCACCTTACCAAATGTGAAATGATGCCAGTTATTTGGAAAAATGGGCTTTGACTTATGAACAAAAAGATAAAATGTTCTTTTTTAAGCACATAAACCAAATGACTTAACTTTCAAGTCATTGATAATTATCACTTAGAGTCTAATATATCCAAGTCAAATCAATAAACATTCATTAGGTGTTTACTATATGCTAGGCATTATGCTAAGCATTGGGGATAAAAATAGAAGCAAAAAGAAAATCCTTGCCCTCAAGGAGCTTACATCCTAATGAGGGAAGAAAGCACATGAAGGGGAGCTGAGATGAAGTTCTTGGTGCCAAGCATAGTGAAATCTGAATTATGGAGCCATAGAGCAGCAAATGAGGCAGCTACAACTAGAACATCTGTTGGTTTGATTGAACATTTCAATAAGAGGCATTCAAAAGTAAAGTCTAGGGTGGGGTTTGGTGGCACAGTGAATAGAGCACTGGCCCTGGAGTCAGGAGGTCCTGAGTTCAAATCCGGCCTCAGACACTTAACACTTACTAGCCGTGTGACCTTGGGCAAGTCACTTAACTCCAACTGCCCTGCCTTCCCCCCTCCAAAAAGCAAAAAAGGAAAAAAAAAGTAAAGTCTAGATGGCCACCTGTTGGACACATAGAAGATAATAATAGGAGGAACCTGCTGGACTATATAGTTATTGAAGTCCTTCTAAATCTGAGATTGTGTGCTTAATTAAAGAATTATTAGAGGCAGATAGAAATGATGTTATTTTTTCCCCCATTTAATCAATGAGAAAATTGAGACACAAAACACTGGCCCTTGCCTGAGACCACAGAGCTAATTAGTGGTACAGCTGAGTTTACCTTCCATGCCTCTCAGGCCCAAGCTCTTTCTATAAAATCATGTAGGATTCTTGGGGAAATCTCAGTATATTTTTTATAGGATTGTTCAACTAAATCCAATTTTTAGGCCTCTTTTGTACTAATTAGTCAGAAATAGGCTATCTATGACTAAAATGGCCTTAATCAGATGTTTTCTTTCTCTTTGACTCTGACTCTAGTTCTCATTTCTCATTCTGTCCCTGCTTGACTGCCCCTATCCCTCACGAAGTTATGAAGCTAGCCAGAATTTTCACTTCAACAGCATTTACTACATGTCTACCATAAACAAGGCTGGTAAGGGCATATAATGCTTGTCTTCTCAGCCTGTTGGTATGATAAATAGTAGAGGATATAGGTATAGCCAAGAGATGAGGCTGACACTGCTAAAGTTCCTTCTTTTATTCTATTATTTGTTTTCTATTATTATGTTATTATATACAATTTTTATATAATATATAATATCATTATTATTATGTTATCTATTCAAAATTGTCAGTTCAAACTATTTTTGGCATGAGATGATTTTTTCAAGCTGTTTGCAAGTGAAATGAGTTGTATGATAGTATAGGAGGGTATGAGAAAAAGGATTGTTTCTCAAAAGTTTTTTTTTTCAGGATATTTTCTTGAATGAGATATATTTCTAAAGAAGGTTGTTCCTTCATAGATTTAGATGGAGCAAACGAGATTCATATATGTATTAGTTATTTCAAGATCTTTGACATTATCTACTTCAAACACCTCATATTGGGCATAAGGAAACTGAGACCCAGAAAGTTCAAGTGACTGTCCAAAGTAACATTGACAGCAAGCATTTATTAAATGCCTACTATGTGTTAGAAACCATAAAAGTTACTGTGGTACAAAGATAAAAAAGAAACTTTCCCTGCCCTTTAGGAGCTTATTATTATCATCACCTATTAGAGGAGATAAGCATGCACATTTGTAGATATCTATAAAAGTTTCTGGGGGAGGCACTAGCATCTAGGGGGATCAGGAAAGACCTTGTAGAGAGTATGATATTGGATCTGAATCTTCAAGGAAGTTGGGAATTCTAAGAGGCAGAGGCAAAGAGAAAGCACATTCCAGGCAGGAAAGGTGATCAGTTCAAAGACATGGAGATGGAATGCAGAGTGTATGATGTAAGATGGCCAGTTTGTTTGGACCATAGAGTGCATGGAGAATAATGAGAATAGAAAGGTAATTTGGACCCAGGTGGTAAAGAGCTATGAATGCTGCAGTTCACATTTGATCAGGGTTATATAGAACCACTGGAGATTACTTTGTAGAGGAATGAGACTTGTGCTTCATGAAAATCTCTTTGGTAGCTATATAGAAGATTTATTGGAGTGGCAAGAGACTTGAGGCAGGGAGAACAATCAGAAAGTTATTGTGGTAATCCTGCTGAAAGATATTAAGAGTGTGAACTAGAGGCTGTGAGAGAGGGGGACAGATGAAGAAGTATGGAGGTGCAACATTTTGGCTGATAATTGGATATGGATTTTTGGAAGGAATGTAGTATCTAACACTCATAGGGAAATCTGAAAGAGGGATGGATTTGGTCGTGGTAGATACAATGAGTTCTATTTTGGGCCTGTTGCCTTTGATATGTCTCTGGGACTTGAAATAGAAAATATCTACTAGGTATTTGGTGATGTGGGAGAGAGACTGGGGTAGATATAGAGAAATGTGGGTTATCTGCATTGAGATGATGACTAAGCCTATGGGAGATGATAGGGTCACTGAGACATTGTAGAAAGAAAAGAAGAGGACATGGGGTTGTGATATAAATGATGATCCAGCAAAGGAGACTGAGAAAGAACAGTTAAAGAGTTGGTAGGAGAACCAAGAGAGCAGTATCCGGAAAACCAAGAGAAAAAAAATGTCCCAGGAAAAGAGACTGGTCAAATGTAGAGAGGTCACAAAGGGTGAAGAATTGAGAAAGGTCATAGCTAGTTATCGATAGACTTGTGTAACTCGGGACAAGTCAGTTCTTTATCAGGGCCTCAGTTTCTCCCTCTATAAAAAGGATAGACAGAGACAGTGTAATTAACATTGCTCCAGTGCTAATATTCTGTGGATCTAATTACAAGTCTGTGAATAGGGACAGTATTTGTTTACTTAATTTAGCTACTTGGAAGACAGTTCTTGAAAGGATTCAAAGGGCTTTTCTCTAAACACTGTACTGTCAAAATTGTTTCATAGCATACGTCCAACCTGTCAGTTGCTGTTTACATAAATCTAATTATTTGGATCCCCTTAGTATTAATTAGTCAGAAATATGCTCTTCCTAACTAAAATTGGTCTAATCATCTCAGAGGTATTCTTTATCTAGCTCTTATCTCATTCAACTGTTCCTGAGCACCCCAGCCTCTCACAAAATAATAGAACAAGCCAGAATTTTCAAGTTAAGAAATTTTTCTAAGTACCTACAATGTAAAGGCTGCTGCTGACATACAAAGATGGAAAAATACATATTTCCTGCCCTCAAGGAGCTTATAATTAAGTATGGAGAAATAAGAGACATATATATGTAATAAATACATAATGGTGCAGGAAAGTATGTAAGAGGTCCATAAAAGTATGTGTGTTTACAAGGAAGAAGGGAGGCCTAAATTTATATCCAGGTAATGTATGATTGGAGAAAGAGGTAGTCTGGTCATGTTTTAAGAAAGTGAGATGCCATATGGAAAGCCCAAATGATGTTCAGAAACCTTCAGAATTATTAGAAGATCTTTAGGAAAGCCTTCAGGTTCATTAGAAAGTTCCATGGGGACTGGACAGTTCTTGGGAGATCATGCAGAGCCATTATACATGAAAAAGTGATGTATTAGTTGCTATCTGCACCAATAGAGAGGATACCCATATTGCTGAGATCATGGATCCTTTAAATACTGAAGTTCTGAATACACACAAGTATGGCACAGTGACTGGTACATAGCTTAATAAACACAGTCTATGAAATCTATGAAAACAAAGTTGTTAAAAAAATTTAAACAGAACATGATGGAATTGAGCAAATTAAGTTTCATTAGTGAAGAACTAGTATGTATAGCATTTTCATTTGACCAACATTGTTGCATGAAGGAGCAGCTTGCCCAGATTATAGGGAGAGGAGGAGTCAAGATAAGAAAAAAGCAGAAAGAAAAGCATGAAGAAAAGGAGACCAATAGTCTTCATCAATTTTTCTAACATGCCTATCTATTAACAAATAAAATTAAAGGGATTTTTTTTGTGCAAGTTAGGAAAAGGAACTTTGTGGGGAGAACAAGAGACAGTAATAGTATGAGAATCAATGATTGATCATTCTTTATTGGAGTTACCTCAAAGTTCCCCCTGAGGACAGCTTCCTTCTTAAATCACAGGACATCAGTGTAGAAAATGGTCTTCAATCTCAGAACACCAGTTATAAGTGAGGAAGAAAGAAACCATGTTTTCTTTGCTGTTCCTGAAAGTAGGACATGATTTTTTATGCTGGCATGGTGGAGATCTTAGCATAAGAAATGGTTAGAGCTGCCAACAGAGCAAGTCCTCTAAAATGCTCCCACATTGACAAAATGACAGTCTTGCTTGTTTTTCAAAGTTGGTTACAGACAACATTTAAGGTTCTTGACTTGATCATTAAGGTTGTTTCTTTATCTTCACCTTCATCTTCTTTCTTTCTTCTCATTTCTTTTGCTTTCTCCCCCTTACTTCTGATTGACAAGTCTCTTTTGTCCATCTCATCCAAAAGGCACATCAGCAGCCTGCTACCTACACAGCTTCAGATGTCAGACCCATTGAAATGCTCTGACTTTCAGACAGACCAAGCATTCCGATCTTTTACATTTAGAGGAGTTTTGTTTTCATTAATGACAGTGAATAGGCACCCTGGGAAATAAGTCCCTTTACATATAGACACACACACAGAGACAGACACACATACATATACACAGAAGACATAAAAATGGAGGAAGCAATTAAATGGGGTATGTTTCATCACAAAGGCACCTGGGGCTAAGGTACAACCAGGTTTTTCACTCAGAAGGTCAGTTACTAAAAGGAAAAAGTTACCAGTGATATCTGCTGTGCCCAGGAAATTGGTCTCAAGGAAGACATTGACTTCCTTTGGAGAGACAAATGCACCCCTCTGGAAAAGCCAAGGATAAGCTTGTGGCTTTTGTAGAGTATTGGAAGGTTTCAGTGAAATGACATTCAATCCCTTCATTTTTCTGATAATAACATTCCTTTTACAACTGCTTTTCTCTTCTTTTGTTAAACACAGTTTCAGGGAGAAAGCCTTTACAGTTGCATGGGAGCACTTGGAGAATATGTCTCTTTTATTTGAGTCCCCTCTACCTTTTTTCCACATGGCAGAACAGAATGTCATAGGTTCATACATTTCGAACTGGAAGAGATCTCAGAGGTTCAATTCAATTCAATAAACATTTATTAAGTGCTTACTATGTGCCAGACTAAACCCTGGGGGCACAAAAAAGGGAAATGACAGTTCCTACCCTCAAGGAGCTTACAATCTAGTTATTTTCTACATGAGAAATCTGATGTCTAAAGAGGTTAAATGATTTGCTTAAGGTCATAAGGTAATAGATATGGGGGGCCAAGAACTCCCATGTCCTCAGATTCTAAATCTAAGAGGATTAGAAAATTAGAAAAGAAAATGCTTTCTTTTGTTTTGCTTTGTTTTTTTGCTTTTTGGAGGGGTTAAGTGACTTGCCCAAGGTCACACGGCTAGTAAGTGTTAAGTTTCTGAGGCAGGATTTTAACTCAAGTCCTCCTGACTCCAGGGCCAGTGCTCTATTCACTGTGCCACCTCGCTGCCCCAGTTGCATACTTTCTTAAAGTGATCATCTCCAGAAAAAATTTTCTAAGCCTCTCTCTCCAAGTTGATCTTCTCTTTGGCCTTTGCTAGTTTCCATTCTTTAGCATCTTTTTTCTTCCTTGTGATCATGTCTTATATGTTAATAATGGTTTATTTTATCTTGGAATATCCACACATCCACATCCCATATACATATATACTCACAGAATTAAAACTGGAAATAAACTTAGACATCATCTGGTCCATCTAGTAGACCTTCATCTTTTATTTGAGGGAACTGAGACACAAAGACATTAAGTGACTTATTTAAGGTTATATAAGTGATAACAAAGTTGAGATTGGGGCTCAACTGCCTCTCACCTAGCTCAGTGCTCAGCCCACTATATCGCAACAATAACACAACTATGGTGATGATGAAAAAGACTACTATCCTTACTGCTGCTGCTTCTGCTTCTACTACTACTACTGATGATAAAGATGATGATGATGGTGACAATTATGATGACATCACAAATGTATAATATTTTTCACTTTCCTATTCACATCTATTACTTTAGTAATAATTACCCTTTAGGATATCAAATAACACTTTGATTTGCAAGTCTTTAATATACTTAGGTTATAAACTGAGGACAGGGATTTAGTCTTACTTAAATTTTGTAACTCTTCCAAGATCACTGTGGCATGTACATGATAGATTTTTCCCCTCTTATTTTATTTATATATTTTTAACATACCTTTTGAGTTCAAAATTCTCCCCTTATCCATAGATCTGACAGGTAAATGTTTCATGCTCTTCTCATATCACCCATTATGTCAAAATCATTTTGGTATATGGTCTAAGATGTTAGTGTGTTGCCTGGTTTCTGCCAAACTGCTTTCCAGTTTTCCTAGCAATTTTTATCAAATGGTAAATGGTTTGATCTTTGGGTTTATCAAACACTAGATTACTATGGTCGTTTACTACTGTATATTATGTACCTAATTTATTCCACTGATCTACCACTCTATTTTTTAGGCAGTTCCAGACTGTTTTGATAATTATCACTGTGAAATGTGGTTTGAAATCTGAGACTGCTAGGCTGCCTTCCTGGTAAATAGGGTACATATTATTCTTAATTAAAAGATTAGTAAGCTTAAGGAAAGAGAAATAAAGCCTTTTGCCTAACAGCCAGTAAAGTGGAAGAGTTAGGACTATCAACTTCTCACTTTGCAACCAATGAATGTTCTTTCTATGAGTTCAATGCTAAGCACAAGCTAAGGGCTTATTGAATGATATAAAAAAAAACCCCAAATATACCGACTCAAGTGTATTTATGAACTTTTACATCTACTATTACTTTATGTACTTAGGAATAGGTTTAACCAATGAGAGCTTTACTTATACCTCAAGATAAGAGCCTAGAGTCATGGTATGTTTAGTTCATGTGTACTATTCTTAGAGTCAAATCTGTCCTAGGTCTGGTTGGTGGCTCCAATCATTCCGTAAACTTTGAGTACTACTACACACAACACAATATGATGTTGAGTATTCTTTTTTTTTTTGGAGGACAATTTGAGGTTAAGTAACTTGCCCAAGGTCAGTTTGTGTGTGTGTGTGTGTTTAAGTGTCTGAGGCTGGATGCCAACTCAGGTCCTCCTGACTCCAGGGCCAAATCTCTACTCACTGCGCCGCCTAGCCTCCCCAAATGTGGGGAGTTCTTAAATAAAATAAAGAAGATTTGGTTTTTGTCTTCAAGGGGATTAGGGTCTAATAGGGAAGATGCCCATAACTGAAGTTAGAATGTCACTTGAGAAGCATGAATAAAATGCTCAGGATGTTCAGAGAAGGGATATGACACTTTGAACTCTGGGGATCAGAGAAAGCTTCATGGAAAAGTTAGCATTTAATATGAATGGAAAGATAAGTGGGATTTCAATAGGCGGGGATGGGTTGGGGATGGTGTGGAGAGCATATTGAGCAGTTCGAACAAAGGTACAGAGGTGAGAGAATTCAGAAACCAGGGGACAGAAAGTAGTCTAGTTTGACTAGAGTCACAGATTATGTGAAATGGAGGACAGTGGTGTGAGATAAAGCTGAAAAGGTAGGTTGGAGCCATGTTAAAGAAGGCCTTGAAAGATAGGCTAGGGAGTATAGACTTTATCCAGTAGGCTATGAGAAGGCTGTTGAAGGTTTTTGAGTTGAGGAGTCAGAGATGTTTATCTGGAAAATTTATCTTTTTCAGTTCTTAAGTGGGATAAGGGATCGGAAGGTTGGAGCTAGGGAGACCAGTTGGGAAAATATACCAGCTGAGTTGTAATGAAGATGGAGCTAGGGTGGTAGTTGTAGGCTTAGAAAAGAGGGAATGCATCTGAGAGATATATCTGTGTGACTTCAAGGTTAAGACTTTCACCTCTATTTATCCTTAGTTTTCTTATACATAAAGAACTTTAGATAAGATGATCTTAGTGGTTTCACCAGTTTAGACATTCTGTGATTCTGATGATCTCATTCTTAATTGCAGCTGATTGGATTAGAAGAAGGGAGATGAAGGGAAGGGTCAGCAGTGACTTAATCTTTGTGTCTAGAAAAATGGCAGTGCCATCAACAGAGAAATAGGTAAGCTAGGAGATTCATTGTCTTAAGGAAGATGATGAGTTTAGTTCTGAATGGTAGAGGTTGATATCCTGGCATAGATTTCAAGTGGCAATTGAATGATAGAAACTTCATGTATTTTTTTCTTTCTCAGTGGCTTTCCTCAACTGTAAATATTTTCTGTTCATCACAGCTGATGGAGGTCTATTCACCTGGGACAGCTAAACTGCTGGACTTAATAAAAATGAAGCATCATATTATCTTTCCAGACTTCATACTAACTAGAAGGGTTATGCCCTTTCTCCACTTGCTCCATGTATCCCATATGGTCAAAGCAAAAGTAAAAAGCCAGAGCCCGAGATTTTTCTCCTTAGCCACCCCAAGACTTCCATTGTTCCATCAAATAACCAACCCAAACTGCCTTTCCCTGTCCATGTTTTTAACTTTAACCTAATTTTTAACTTAGCCTTAATAGAACATGTTCTCAAATCCAGACATATTTACAGAAGTGACTCAGAGGGTTGATAGCTATCCCACATATCTTTGCCCTGACCCCATCCATTAGGGACTTTGCATTTTTAAAACCATAAAAGTCTTGATTGAGAGAAGGTTGAGGTTGGGAATGCTGATTTGTGGGAGCCATGTTGTTGTATGGAATGCAGGCCAATGGCAGAAATCCCAGATTTCCAGGTCAGTAGATGGCTACCTTGACTATTTCAAGGAAGCAGGTTCTGCCTGGTCAAACTTGGGGTAAATGTAGAAAAGGGAGAAAATCCCATTCCAAATGACATAAACATAATTGGGAGGGACATTTGGTTTGAAGAATAAGATGATTCATGGGATGTCTTATCTGGGCAAAAACAACAGATCTGCTACATAGGGCCAAGAGAATACCAGTCCTAGTGGGAAGAAAGTAAAGGAATGAGTAACCCTAGTTGTAGGCAGAAAAGATTTTATTAGGAGTTGACTTGAGGCAGAGTGGCATATTAGATATAGAGAGGAAAACTTGCAGTCAGGAAGACCTCTGCTTAGGGTCTGACTCTGACAGGTTCTATGGAACAAGGCAACTATTTGAGACTATAAATTGCAAAGAAGATTCTGACCTGGCACATGGAAGGTATTTGATAAATGATTGATTAACCTACATTGACAGAGGGAGTTTCTTTGGGAGTTTTCTAAACCAAGGAAATCTTAAGTCTAGTAAAAAAAAAAATATGGGGCTGGCTAATAATATACCTCCTCAAGAAGATAGGGACCTACATTACTAAATCATAAAGATTCACCTCCTGGAGCTAGTACCTCTACATTTGGCATTGGATATGGTTTGCTGGGTATTCTGTGTACTCAGACTCTAGATGCTATGTCTTCCTTTAGACAACTTGGTTGTGGAGTGGGGGATCAGGTTGCATTCATTCCCATGTTAGGATAGTAGGGGCCATGAACGATGCCTATAGGTTTTTGTTGTTCAGTTTTGTCCAACTCTTCATGACCTTGTGGATCATACTGTCTATGGGGTTTACTTGGCAAAGACATTAGAATGGTTCACCATTTCCTTCTCCGGAGGATTAAGGCAAAGAGAGGTTGCCCAGAGTCACACAGCTAGTAAGTGTCTAGAGCCAGATTTGAACTCAGGTCTTCCTGACTCCAGGCCCCATACCCTGTCCATTGAGTCATCTAGTTACCCTATAGTTTATATATAACCTCTATGCCTACATTTTACATATAGAGAAGTGGTGAATATAGTACTATATATCTACATATATATAGTAATGTATATATACATATATAGCACCATATATAGTACTATATATATTGTTTATATATATAGTACTATATATGTAGTACTATAATGGCAACTGGGTCTTGTAATCCATGATGGATTGTAACCCCTATGACATTCAAGGGTAGATGTGCATTTACATGAAGCCCTAGGTAGAAATCAGGAAAGAATGGCCCTTAGTTCTAGAAGGGGATGAAGTGTTTATTCATATCTCCCAACTAGGGATATAGCCATATGATTTTTTTTTTGCTTTTTTGGGAGGGCAGTTGGGGTTAAATGACTTGCCTAAGGTCACATGGCTAGTTTTTGTGTTAAGTATCTAAAGGCTGGATTTGAACTCAGGTACTCCTGACTCCAGGGCCGGTGCTCTATTCACTGCGCCACCTAGCCACCCCTAGCCATATGATTTCATAGAATCATAGGAATATAGATATAGATCTGGGAAGGACTTCATAGACCATCTAGTCCAGCTTTCTCATGTTATAGATGAAGGAGTTAAGGATGAAGTAGGACAAGTGACTTGACTAAGATCATAAAGGTAGTGAGACTCATAGGTAGTATTTGACCCCAGGTCCTCTGGCTCTAGAAACAGTGTTATTTCCATTGTATCACCTCTTAAACAAATGGTCACCTATTTGGGTGTCAATATGCCTGATCCTTTGTATCTTTGGATCCTGAGAGGAAATTCCCATTCATGATTATAACCCAAAATGCAAAAAGACAAAATTAATTGGACATGAATTGGTCCTTCTCTGATGAGGTGACTTGTTCTGCTTGAATGATATCACCATTTGCCTATGAACAACTTGAGAGCATTTCTCCAGTCAGTGGGAGAAATTTGTCAAAGAAACCATACAATGACTTCACTGACCTATAGCCTTCAACTGTTCTTGGTGGAAATGATTTCCAAGATGCATCAAAGAAATAACTCTATCAACCAATTAATCAGGTATTTATGAAGAACTTGATCTTACTGTATATCCTATCCTTCAATTTTTAATTCTTTTGAAAGCTTTTGTGTTACTATGACTTTGAGCTAAATGGTATAACACATGCGGAGACAACCAGTAGTTTGACTTTTTTTTTTTGGTTTGTTATTTTGTTTTGCTTTTTGGAGGGCAGTTGGGGTTAAGTGACTTGCCCAAGGTCACATGGCTAGTTTTTGTGTTAAGTGTCTGAGGCCAGATTTGAACTCAAGTCATGCTGACTTCGGAGCTGGTGCTGTACTCACTGAACCACCTAGCCTTCCCAGTTTGACTTATTTTTAAAAATTAAATTTATTTCAATAAAGAGAAATCTCCTTTCTCTCATGCCACTTACCCTTCATCCCTTCATTTAAAAAAAAAGAAAAAAATACCTTTGTAATAAATATAGTCAAACAAAATAATTCCCACATTGGCCATATGTCCAAAATATAAGTCTCATTCCTCTCCATCAGGAGACTGATATCATGCTTTATTACGAGTCCTCTGAAATTGTGGTTGAACATTGCATCGGCCAGAGGTCTTTAGTCTCTCAGAGCTGCTTGTCTTTACCATGAAGTTATTGTCTGAATTGTTGCCCTGGTTCCACTCACTTTCCTCTGAAGCAGCTTATAGATGCCATGTTTTTCTGAAACCATCCTTTTCATCACACTTCTTACAGCACAACTGTAACTTTATTATTATTAGCTAGCATTTTTATAACTCCTCAAAATTTACACAAAAGTTATCTCTTTTGATCCTTATAACAGCCCTGTGGGACAGGTGCTATTATTATTTCCGTTTGAAAGATGGATATATAAACTGGATCTAAGACAGTTTAAGTGACTTGATCAGAGTCATACAGCTAGTGTTTGAATTCAGTGATCCTGACTCCAAGTCTATCACTCTATCCATTGGGAATGGTTCAGGCTGATCCAACTTGGTTCTTCCTCCATGGGGATGCTTAACATGTTGACAGGAACAGCTTCTCTCCTCAGCCTTAGATGTCTCCCTTCTGACCACTGGAAGCAGACACAAATTTAATTACAATTGCTTCTATGCACTGCTGGCACAGTATCCTGACTCTCCATCATCTCCGCTTGCCTACAGCTTGCCAAAATGAAAGGGAAACCTCCCTTGAGTTCCAGAAACTCAAGCTGCCTCACTGTCACTCAATTAAAAAACTCAGGAGGAATCCTTCTTTAATAGTTTGTACCTGTGCATATCATTTCGTGACAGTTTCTCCTCCAGGTGACTAAAGTGGGTGAGGAGGGTGTGTTTGACACATTTCTCCTCCATCAATTTGTCTCTGCTGGACCTTTACAGATTCCCATTTTTAGACCTGGAATCCACGTGCTTAGCAAGGAATCCTGGACCTGGTATAAAGAGCAAAGAAGAAGCATTAATTTCAAAGGTCAGTTCTTTTGTTCACACCTTTGCCCAAGGGATTGTTTTGGCTCTACAGCACTTCTATTGGTCATTACGTGTTCAGAAGCAGACTTAGGAGGGAGACTTACATAAAGTTAATGGTGTCAACTCTGACATTTATCTCTGAGAAACTGAGTGGAAAATTATAAAAAACAAGTTAAATATGAAAATCATAAGGACTTCCCCATCTGTTTTTCCTTTAATCAAACTGGAACAAAGTTTTCAAAAACATTTTTAGTTTAGGATTCAAATGTGACTCATTTTCAACCTGTAACTATTTATGGCTCTCCTCCCCTCTCCTTTTCACTTGAGCACAGGAAATTGTATTCTTGTTCAACTTTAAGCTTTAATAATTTCAGCCACACACACTCAGATAGGAGGAAACTGCAAATGGCATACAAAAACAGAACTCAGTTCATATTTCTAAGCTTTGATATAACCATTTTTCATGATACTGTTCAATCCAATTTTCCAACTCGTTGAAAACATTCTCCAGTTTCTGCTGAATGATTTTATAAATTGCTTTTAAAATCTTGCCCCAACATTCTCTTAAACAACATAGCTTTGATGAGTAAATAACAGAGAGTTTACATCTCTCGGGCACACAGGCAAAATTGCCAAAACTTAAATGTATTTGAGAACTTTATAAAGACTGATTCTTGGGTGTTAATATTGAAAAGGAAGCATGAAAGAAAGGAAGAAAGATCGGGAGAGGGAGGAAGGGGGAAATCAAAGATAGGAAAGAAGGAACAAATGGGGAAAGATGAGAAATAAAGAACACCAGATTCTCCTTTTCCTGTTGTTCTTTTTCAGCAAAAGTAGCATTTTTTATTCTTAGATTTTCTTTGATAATCAATACAAAGGTACTGGGCCTTAGCTTTCTGCCTTTGTCTGCAAAATTATTTTTAAAAGGGCACCAAATCAGTTTCCTGTCAATACCTTAGTCAATTGAATCCCTGGGCACTTATTTGTAGGGGTAAGGGAATGGCTCTTGAAAACCTGGGTGCTAATCATAGAAAAAGGGACAATGAATAATTATAAGAAATGTAGATATACCAGGTAATCCTTTTTTGGAAGTTCAAATTAGAATTTTCAGTAAATCAGAAAAGGAAGCGGTGAAATAGGATGAGGAATGATAGACCATGCCTCAAGATGACCTTTAAAAACTAGTTCAGGTGACAGACTTAAAGAGTAACTTGACTAAACAAGTTAGAAGACACATGGAGCTGAAGAAAGGGAAGCTCAAGAAGCCAGGTAGAGCTGGGAGAGTGTAAACACCATAGGCAGAGGTATCCACCCCAAAGAAAGGAACTAGGACATTGGAAATGAAGATCCCTGGGCTGATTGAATGTTTATCTTTCTTTGTTTCAGACATTTATTTTATCTTTAGTCATAGTCCTTTTCTAGTTTGGGTGTACTTATTGGAAGTGCATTTGGGATGAGGAAACTGAAAAGGAAACATCCTCAGAAAAGGGGTAGAGATAAATTATATGCTGAGGTATTTTGCCAGAAATACTTCTCTGGCTGGGGGCTTAGAGTTAACAAAAGGATGATGAAAATTACTGATGACTTCATTCTACTCTCATTTGAGAACAAAACCCAAACCTGAAAAAGTTTTAGCAAAAAGTTTATGGAGTCATTCCCCAAAGGAAAGAGCCAGAAAATGGTGCAACTTACTCCTTCCAAATCTTTGTGAGATTTGTATTATATAGAGGTCTGGAGGCCCTGAATTTTAATCCCATCTCAGGCATTTACTAGCTATATGACTCTTGACTAGTCACTTAACCCTATTTCTTTAGTTTTATCTTCTGTGAAATGAGCAGGAGAAGGAAATGGTAAACCACTCCAGTATCCTTGCCAAGAAAACCCCAAATGGGGTTACAGAGAATCAGAAGCTTTTGAAAGGACTCAACAGCAAGGACCGAAGTGGTTCTAACACAAGCATTAGGTAAGGTCGAAACATAAGAGTTGGGCAAGGTTCAAGCATTCCAACAAAAGTTTTCACAATGAAAGGTTACAACAATATAAAGTTATAAAAGATTATTGCAATGAAAGGTTATAACAGTATAAAGTTACAAAAGGTTATATTACAATGAAGTTCCTCCAACATTACTTTTCAGAGTGGAGAAGGAACATTAATATTGGGAATTCCATCTTGGTAATGAGTCAGGAGTAAGGTAAGATGCAAATAGAAATTGTTGAACAAGGTTTGATTACCATTTCTTCTCTTAACTTTCTTACATAGATACATGATTTCTCTAAGCCAATACATTCCTGTCATTTAATTTCTTGTTCTATAGCTAAAGGATTGTTGATGGATGAACAGAGACAAAGTTTTTGACCTTCAGTTTTTTTCATCATTATTTTCACCAGTCATCCATCACCATCCCTGAGTTTTATATAGCATTTTAAAATTGGTAAAATTCTTTATATATATTATCTTATTTGAGCCCTTGTGGATGCCAGGGAAGGATCATCAAAGTAGAAAATAGTTCTCAAATATTAATATTGTTCTGGAATTCTGAAGAAATCATAGGTATTCCTTTCTATAACCTTTCTATTGCTGTTCTGGGAAATTTTCACTGTAACACTGAAGAGTATTTTCTTAGAGTTTCTCTTGTGGTATATAATTCACTAGGTAAAACCAATGATCTGATATGTTAGATAAAATTACTTATCCATCAGATTTGCATTTGTTTAGTCTTTAAATAAATATTATTTGAATGCCAGCTATGACTGATTCTCATGCTTCAAAGAGTGACATTTCTTCCCCAATATAGTTGTTTGTACTTCAGTGCTGATGTCACAATGTTATATTAGGAAAGATCAAAATTCATTTTGGAGGTGTACATTTATAATAGTAGGAATTCTTCCCCAGGCTTCCATTTTAAGAAGCTAATGATACTAATGATTTGAAAAATACATGGTAAGCCTTGAGAATGCTTAATAAACTGGGAGAGAAAAAAAAACCCAACCTCTATAAAGAGGGTTACTGACTCAGGGCTAGTCTTAATCAGGAGGATATATGGGAACCATAAATGTTTTTTGCCTCCTCATTTTATCCAATAATCCTAATATTCCTTTTCATGGAATAGTTATTTTGCCAGAATTATAACAAGTAGCAGAACTGACTGATTAGCATTCCCTTTCCCATTCTTTCCCCTGCAGAATGGGGTATAGTAGAAAGAATGATGGACCTGGAGTCAGGAGACCTTGATCATATCCTATGGTGACATTTTAGAATCATATGACAATAAGCAAGTCACCGCACTTCTTTAAATTGTATTTTCCTGCTCTTTAAAAGAGGGTTAATAGGGTGGCTAGGTAGTGCAGTAAATAGAGCACCGGCCCTGGAGTCAGGAGGACCTGAATTTAAATCCGGCCTCAGACACAACCTCCCCCCCCCCCATACACACAACTAGCTGTGTCACAACCCAAATTACTCTCCAAAAAGAAAACAATAAAATAAAGGGGGTTAATATTTGTACTCCTTACTTCACAGGGTTTCATAAATGTAAGGCATAAAGAGTCCTTGATCCACTATTCAGTTGAGTGATTTCTATTCATTTTGTTATAAACCAGGATATCTCTAGTTGCCTGAAGGAATGTCATCAATTTTGAAACAAATGTTTCAGAACCAAGGTCCAATTGCACCTTCAAAGTTTTTCTTTACAATGGAATCAGTCTGCTTTTGCAATTTCTACCCATCAATCTTTAGCAGTTGTGGAGTTCAGGGAAGCCTTCTTGAGCAGGGGAATAAGATAGTCATACGGGCAGTTAGATGGCATAATAGAGTGTAGAATTTGGAGTTAGGAAGACCTGTATTCAAATTCTACCTCAGTCACTTAATAACTGTATGACCCTGGGAAATTCACTGTTACCCCTTTGTCCCTCAATTTCCTCATCTGAAGAAGGCATGTATCCTTTCTCTCTCTCCCTCCTCTCTCTCAATCTCTCTCTCTCTCTGTCTCTATTCTCTCTCCCCCCGCCCTCTCTCTCTCCCCAAGATGTGCCAGTCTCATTTCTGGTGGAGACTTCCATACATTCTGTTTCAGTAGATAAGGCATCAGAATTAGAGTAAGGAAGATCTGAGTTCATATTCTTTAACATACACTAGATACAAGATCTGAGCAAGTTAATTGATCTCTCTTAGCTTTGGTTTCCTTGTCAGTAAAATTAAAGGGTTGGATTTGCTGGCCTTTGAAATCTCTTCTAACCCTAAGTCTATGATCCTATGATTTGCAGAGCCCAAGAAATCACCATAAAGATGAAAAAGGCAATGCAAAGGTATCAGCTGCCTTTCCTTTGATCCACATTCAAATCTCAGGAGGTCAGATGGGCAGATATTATTATCTTCATTTTACAAATGAGGTGACTGAGTCCCAAAGAGGTATCTAAGGTCACACTGCAAATTAAGAGCAGACCTGGGAATAGAGCTGAGACCTCTTCAGTCCTAGCCCTAGGCTCCTTCCTATTATGCTGCCTTTTTAAAGGAAGTGATTATTCCAAAAAAAGAATAAAATGAAGATAACTAAAATTAAAGATGAATCTAGGATTCAGCAAAAAACACAGTTATCTTCAGGACAACTATACAGCAGCCACTCAGGCCCCCATTTTCTCTAACAAGAGTCAGACACCCAGGGAACAGAGACAGGAATGATCAGTAAAAAAACAAAATAAAACTGCCTGTAATTTTAGAACACAAGCAAAGAGAAGCCAGTAGAGATGTTTTGTTTAATCAAAAGTGCTATATAGTTTGTTCAGGGCTTTTAATAGCTCTGCTATCAGGTACCAGGCCTGGCATCTTTTGATACCTCATTATCTGGAAAAGGCACATGGGACAGGTTTCCAGTATGCAAGTCACAAGACAAACTACTCAGAGATAGAACTGGTGGGAGGCTGCTGAAAGCCTGCTGGAACCATTACCCTGGGATTTAAAACAAGCCAAGAGGACATTTCACAGCCTTTTAAACAGCAGATGGTGACTATAGATGGACCCTTGGTTTTGTTCTGACCTCATAAAACCAAGGTGCCTGAAGGGTGAACTTAAATTGCTGTCCAAAAGAAAAATCATGTCTGCCTTGTCCTAAATATTTTATAGAGTAGTCTGAGAGAGGTGCTTCTACCACTAACCCGTGTGGTCTCCTGAGGTGTACTCTGCCAAAGAAACCTGTGTGGTCTCCTGAGGTGTACTCTGCCAAAGACTGCCAAGTAGAATGTAAACTCTTTGAGACCAGGGACTGCCTTGTTTCTCTTTGTGTCCTAGTATCTAGCACAGTGCCTGGCATATAGTAAGCACTTAATAAATGCTT
This sequence comes from Petaurus breviceps papuanus, assembly GCF_028583685.1. Taxonomy (NCBI): domain Eukaryota; kingdom Metazoa; phylum Chordata; class Mammalia; order Diprotodontia; family Petauridae; genus Petaurus; species Petaurus breviceps. The sequence goes on from NW_027187391.1 coordinate 31,852,703, forward strand.
GTTGGACTGCTGAATTGACTTGAATTGAAAGCTTCCATGGAGGTAGAGACCAAAACTTACTAGGTCAGTGTATGATTTAGTATTTGTACAGAGATTTGGATAAAGGCATGTGGTGATTTCCTCAATTTGAAGAAGAGAGCTTAGGCAGGACACAGACTAAAGCTGGATGTTTCAGTCAGCACTCCATGAACTGTGTGGCTACTCTTTTCTGCCAGATAACTGGACAGAGGATTCAGAAGATTCAGGTTCTACTCAGCCCTAAAATTGTATTGCTGTATGATGAGGCCATCAAGTTCTCTTCTGCATTTCTATATAGGAAAGACCAGGTAACAAGCCAACTCTGCTTTTATATTATTCCTAGAAACTAGCTTAGGTAAAGCCCTGATCCCAAAAAGTGACTTCACATTTGGACAGGCCTGGGAGAGCCTTTCTGGAGTAGAGATTCATAACCTGGGGTCCATGGATCACCATAGATAGATTTCAGGTGATCTGTGAATATGGATGGGGAAAAAATTCTATCTTTATTTCCACTTACTTTTAACTGAAATTTAACATTTCTTTCAACTGTCTTAAAACATTATTCTGAGAATGGGTTCACACATGTCACCAGACTGCCAAAGGGCTCATGACACAAACAAGTTAAGAACTTCTGACCTAGAGGACTCTCCTAGATGCTGGCTTTCCAGAGTTATTTCATAATAGTCTGTCTTGTGAATGGTGCATTTGAACTTTGTATCAGGCTGATGTTTTGGTTCTCTTTCAAGATAGACTCTCTTTAACTCTGCCTCTTGGAATTTCTAGCCCTCTTTGAGGTTTATATTAAAGCCCTCATCTTTCAAAAGACCTTTTTCATTCCTTAGTTCCTCAGTGCTGATACCCCATCCTTTTGAATTCATTTTTTCTAATCCTACAAATTATTTTTTTAATCAATAAAAATCTATCTTCTTGCCAGTTCTGCCTTTTTTTGGAAATAGTATTTCATTTTTTCCAATTATATATAAAAATAGTTTTCAACATTCATTTTTTATAAAAGCTTGAATTCCAATTTTTTTCCCTCTCTCTCCCCTCCCCTCCCCAAGATGGCAAACAATCTCATATAGATTATAGATGTGCAATCATGTAAATGTATTTCCACATTAGTCATGTTGTGAAAGAAGAAATGGAACAGAAGGGAAAAGCCACAAAAAACCAAAAAACGTGAAAATTGTACACTTTGATCTGTATTCAGACCCTATAGTTCTTTCTCTGTATGTGGATAGCATTTTCCATCATGAGTCTTGGATCATTGTATCACTGAGAAGAGTTAAGTCTATCATAGTTGATCATCACACAATGTTACTGTTACTATGTACAAAGTTCTCTTGGTTCTGCTCACTTCACTCAAACATCAGTTTATGTAAGTTTTCTAGATTTTTCTGAAGTCCACCTGTTCATAATTTCTTATAGCACAATAGTATTCCATTACATTGATATACCACAACTTGTTCAGCCATTCCACAATGAATGGGCATTCCCTCAATTTCCAATTCTTTGCCACCATATAAAGAGTTGCTATAAAAATTTTTGTACCTCTGGGTACTCTTCCTCTTTAAAAAAAATCATATCTTTGGGATATAGACCTAGTAGTGGCATTGTTGGATCAAAGGGTTCCAGTTTGATTCCCTTTGGAAGTTCCAAATTACTCTCCAGAATGATTGGAACAGCTTACAACTACACCAACAATGCCTTTATGTTCCAACTTTCCCACATCCTCTCCAACATTTATTGTTGTTCTTTTCTGTCATATTAGCCAGTCTAATAGGTGTGAGGTGTTACCTCAGAGTTATTTAAATTTGCATTTCTCTAATCAACAGTGATTTAGAGCATTAAAAAAATTTTTTTAACTATTTTTTTTTGGAGGGAGGAAAGTAGGGCAATTGGGGTTAAATGACTTGCCCAAGGTCACAGGGCTAGTTTTGTGTTAAGTGTCTGAGGCCCGATTTGAACTCAGGTCCTCCTGACTCCAGGGCTGGTGCTTTATTCACTGCACCACCTAGCCACTCCAATTTAGAGCATTTTAAAATTTAACTATAGATAGCTTTAATTTCTTCCTCTGAAAACTGCCTACTCATATCTTTGATCATTTATTAATTGGAGAATGACTTTTATTCTTATAAATTTGACTCAGTTCTTTATATATTTGAGAAATGAGACCTTTATCAGATACTGGTTGTAATTTTCTTCAACTATTGGTTGCATTGGTTTTGTTTGTGCAAAAATATTTTAATTTAATGTAATCAAAACTATCCATTTTGCATTTCATAATCTTCTCTGTCTTTTGTTTGGTCATAAACTCCTCTCTTCTCCATAGATCTCACAGGCAAACTATTCCTCACTCTCCTACTTTGCAAATGGTATCACAGTGGGTATTATGTACCCATTTTGACCTTATCTTGGTATACAGTGTGATACATTGTTCTATGCCTAGTTTCTGCCATACTACTTTCCAGTTTTCTCAGTGGGTGAGTTCTTATCCCAGAAGTTAGAACCTTTGGATTTATCAAACAGCATATTACAATAGTCATTGACTACTGTGTTTTGTGTATCTAATCTATTCCATTGATCCACCATTCAATTTCTTAGCCAGTAACAAATAGCTTTGATGATTGCTGCTTTAAAATATAGTTTTAGATCTGGTACTGCTAGGTTACCTTCCTTTGCATTTCTTTCATTAATTCCCTTGATATTATTGACCTTTTGTTCTTCCAGAAGAATTTCATTATTTTTTCTAGCTCTATAAAATGATTTTTATTGGTAGTTTGATTGGTATGACACTGAATAAGTAAATTAATTTAGGAAGAATTGTCATTTTTATTATATTGACTTGACCTACCCATGAGCAATTGATAATTTTCCAATTGCTTAAATCTGACATCATTTGTGTGAAAAGTGTTTTATAATTGCGTTCATATAGTTCCTGGGTTTATCTTGACAAGTAGACTCCCAAATACTTCATATTGTCTACAGTTATTTTAAATGGAATTTCTCTTTCTATCTCTTGCTGCAGAGTTTTGTTGGTGATATATAGAAATTCTGATGATTTATGTGGGTTTATTTTATACCCTGCAACTTTGCTAAAGTTGTTAATTATTTTTAATTAGTTTTTTAGTTGATTTTCTAGGATTCTCTAAGTATACCATCATATTGTTTTGTTTTCTCTTTGCCTATTCTAATTCCTTCAATTTTTATGTTTTCTCTTTGCCTATTCTAATTCCTTCAATTTCTTTTTCTTCTCTTATTGCTATAGCTAACATTTCTAGTACAATATTGAATGATAGTGGTGCTAATGGTCATCCTTGTTTTACCCCTGATCTTATTGGGAAGGCTTCTAGCTTATCCTCATTACAGATAATGCTTGCTGGTGGTTTTAGAGATATACTACTTATCATTTTATGGAAAGCTCCATTTATTCCTATGCTTTTTAATGTTCTTAATAGGAACAGGTACTGTATTTTGTCAAAAGCTTTTTCTGCATTTATTGAGAGAGACATATGATTTCTGTTGGCTCTCTTACTGATATGGTCAATTATGTTAATAATTATGTTATTCATACCATATAATAATTAATAATGTTAAACAAGCCTGGAATTCCTGGTATAAATCCCACCTGGTCATAATATATTATCCTCCTGATAACTTGCTATGATCTATTTGCTAATATTTTGTTTAAAAATTTTGCATGAATATTCATTAGGGAAATTGGTATATAATTTTCTTTCTCTGTTTTGGGTCTTCCTGACTTAAGTATCAGCATCATATTTGTTCCATAAAAGGAACCTGACAAGACTCCTTCTTTGCCTATTTTCCCAAATAGTTTATATAGTATTGGAGTTAATTGTTCTTTAAATGTTTGGCAAAATTCACTTGTAAATCCACCTGACCTTGGTGATTTTTTCTTAGGAAGTTCATTCATGACTTATTCAGTTTCTTTTTTTTTAAATGGGGTTATTTAAGTATTAGTTTTGTAAATATTCATCCATTTGACTTAGATTGTCAGATTGGCAATAGAGTTGGACAAAAGAGTTTCTAATTATTGTTTTAATTTTCTCTTTATTGGTGGTGAATCCACTCTTTTCATTTTCAATACTTGGTAATTTGGTCTTCTTTCTCTTTTTCTTTCTTTTTTTAAAGCAATCGGGGTTAAGTAACTTGCTCAGGGTTACACAGCCAGTTATTTTTGTGTGGGTGCTGAGTATCTGAGGCTGGGACTGATCCCAGGTCTCCCAACTCTGAGGCCGGAGTTCTTACTCACTACACCACCTGGCTGCCCCTTCTTTCTTTCTTTTAATCAAAGTTTTATCTATCTTATCGATTATTTTTCTTTTCTTTTTTTTTTTTTTTAAAGCAATTGGGGTTAAGTAACTTGCTCAAGGTTACGTGGCCAGTTATTTCTGGGTGTGGTACTGAGTATCTGAGCCCGGATTTGATCCAGGTCATTCCAACACTGGAGCCAGTACTCTTACTTGCTGAGCTACCTGGCCTCCCCTAAGCAATTGGGGTTAAGTAACTTGCTCAAGGTTACACGGCCAGGTGTTTCTGGGTGGGTGCTAAGTGTCTGAGCCTGGGATTCGATCTCCAGGTCATCCCAACACTGGAGCCAGTGCTCTTACTCTCTGTGGTACCTGGCCGCCCCTATTATTGATTATTTTTCATAAAACCAGCTCTTAGTTTATTATTTCAATAGTTTTCTTATATTCAATTATATTAATCTCTTCTTTGATTTTCAGATTTTCTAATTTGATGTTTAACTGGGGATTTTTAATTTGTTCTTTTTCTAGCTTTTAAAATTGCATGCCCATTTTATTGATCTGCTTTTTCTCTATTTTATTCATGTGAGCATTTAGACATAAATTTTTTTCCCGAGTACTGCTTTGACCGCATCCCATAAATTTTGCCATGTTGTGTCATTATTGCCATTCTCTTTGATGAAATTATTGATTGTTTCAATGATTTGTTGTTTGACTCACTCATTTTTTAGGATTAGATTATTTAGTTTCCAATTAATTTTTAGTTTATCTTTCATGACCCTTTATTACACATAATTTTTATTGTATCATGATATGAAAAGGATACATTTAGTATTTTGGCATTTCCATATTTGAATTTGAAGTACCTTAGTACATGGTTGATTTTTGTGTACATGCTATGTACTACTGAGAAAAAAATAGATTCTTTTCTGTCCCCATTAAATTTTCTCCAGGAGTCTATCACATCGAACTTTTCTAAAATTCTATTCACCTCCTTAACTTCTTTCTTGTTTATTTTGTGGTTAAATTTATATAGTTCTGAGATGGGGAGGTTGAGATCTCTTACTAGTATAGTTTTGCTATTTCTTCCTATAACTCACTTAACTTCTCCTTTAAGATTTTGGATGCTATATCACTTGGTGCATATATGTTTAGTATTCATATTAATTAATTGTTTATGGTATCTTTTAGCAATATTTAATTTTCTCCCTTGTCTCTTTTAATTAGATCTATTTTTGCTTTTGCTTTGTCTGAGATCAGAATTGCTACCCTTGCTTTCTTTTTCTTCAGCTGAAGCATAATATATTCTTCTCCAGCCTTTTGCCTTTACTCTGTGTGTATCTCTCCTGGATCTTTTTTCCAGGTCAGTTGTTTTCTCATTGAGGTATTTTACATTTTCTTCTATTTTTTCATTCTTCTGATTTTGTTTGACTAATTCTTGATATCTCATAGTCATTAGCTTCTACTTACCCAGTTCTAATTTTTAAGAATTATTTTCTTCAGTTAGCTTTTGTACTTCCTTTTTCTATTTGCCAATTCTATTTTTAAAGGAATTATTTTCTTCAGTTGGTTTTTTCTCCCCAAGTTACCAATTCCATTTTTAAGGAGTTGTTTTCTTCAGTCAATTTTTGTGCTTTCTTTTCCAAACTGCTGGCTCTTTTTTCATAATTCTCTCATGTAATTCTCCTTTTTTTTCCCAATTTTTCTCCTAGCTCTCTTACTTGATTTTTAAAATTCTTTTTGAGCTCTTCTAGGAGGACCTTTTGGGCTTGAGACCAATTCCTATTCCCCTTTGAGGCTTCATATGTAGGCATTTTGACATTGTTATCCTCTTCTGAGCTGGGGTTTTGATCTTCCCTGTCACCATCATAGCTTTCTGTGGTCAGGGCTCTTTGTTGTTGTTTTCTTTCTGGAGGGGGGAAGGTAGGGCAATTGGGGTTAACTGACTTGCCCAAGGTCACACAGCTAGTAAGTGTTCAGTGTCTGAGGCCAGGTCCTCCTAATTCCAGGCCCAGTGCTCTATTCACTGTGCCACCTAGCCACCCCTTTGTTGTTCTTTTTTAAAAGTTGAACTCTGCTCCTGAGGTACAGAGGGCATTGTCCTTAGCTTCTTACAGAGGAGGCCAGGGGCCTGATCACTGGCTTTCTGCATTGAGGCCTCTGGGGGTAGCATGTTGTCCACTGTGCTAGGGTGGCCCACCCTAGTTGTACTTGTTGTGCCCTAGGTTCCAGGGCTGGCAGTTTTCCTGCTACACTGGAACTGGAGGCCTCACAGGTGGCCTGCTATGCCATTGGCTTTCTGAGCCAGGACCAGGGAACTTCAATTGCTGATCTGTTCTGTGGTTAAGAGCCTCCATTTGTCTTATCCAGATGCTGCCTATGCTGGACTTCATTTCCCTTTTACTCAAGTGATACAGACCTTTCTTGAAGTCCTTCTAAGTTATCTGGGGCTGGAAAATTGTTTCACTCTGTCTTTTTGTGGATTCTGCCACTCCAGAATTCTTTTAGAGGCTTGATTTAACATTGTTTCTGTGAGAAACTGGGGAGAGCTCAGGCAACTTCCTGGTTTCTGTCTGCCATCTTGGCTCCACCCCTCCCAATTCTACCTTTCTTAATTGAGAAAGAAAAACAAAACCCCTATTATAAAGATGTTTAGTCAAAATAAATTCCTGCCCTGACTGTGTAAAAAAATGTCTTGATTTGCACTCTGAATTCATCAGCTCTCTATCAGGAGGTGGGTAGTATGTTTCATCTAACGTCAAGTTGACATGCATTTCTTAAGATTTTACTCTATGCCAGTCACCGTGCTAAGCTCTGGGAGTACAAATACAAGCAGAAAGATTCCTTGTCTTCAGGTAGCTTGCATTCTAAGGGGGGAAGATGACACATACAAGGAAGGGAGGTAGAAGGGAAAACTACTCAAAGGAGTTTATGTTGTTTGTCCTTCATTTTCAAAGAGGACCAATGACATCAAGGGGTAATGTCTTGACTTGTGTTTGATTTGAATTTAAGTGAGGCAGAGTTGCATAAAGTTATCAGCCTCGCTTTTTCTTCCAGTCATCAAAATCTAGTGACAGGACAAAGTCAAGATCGCTGGTGCAGGATGCAGTGGATGACCTTGGTGGCATCTTTGATGTCTGACCAAACTCCAAGCACTCCACAGCACCTGATTCAGATGCCTTGATGGCCATTGGAACAAATTGTTCTCATTCTCCCTTTCTAATGGGAAAAAGTCTTCACATGCTTGGGGTAAACATTCCCTTAACTCATTGACAGAGCTGAGGCCCATCAGTTACCCTCAACCTGGCTTATCCCATCTGCCAAGATGGTTTTACCAGAGTGTGTGACCTTTGGGCATGCTACATCTTTTTGGAGTCTCAGATGAGAGACTTAAAGGGCATGATAGAGAAAGTCCCAAGAGTCAAGAGTGTAGGATGGAGGGGAATGAAGACATGACTAGCCTGGCTGTCCTGACAGACCAAGAATGGAAAAATGACTCAGTGTGGTTTTTTTCTTGAATTTTCTAATTTAGGCTTAATCTGGTGCATTTCCTAGATTTGTTTATAAGTGTCGGGGGAGGAAGCTCAGCTGTATTTATTCCTGCAATGTGCTTGACACATAGTAGGCACTTAATAAATGTTCATTGACTGACTGCTACTCTATCTTGGTGCTTACTTTGTACTTTCTAATCTGTGTATGCCCCATTCCCCTGCTATAGGATATAAACTCCTAAACGGCAAAGGTTTTATTACTTTTGTATTTTTATCATAAGCACCTGGCAACTTTTGGTACATAATAGGTGCTTAATAAATGTTTACTGATTGCTTGACTGAGACATTCCTTAGGCTTCACCCGAGTGGGATCACCCTATGAATGGCTCCCAAGCTAAAGGGAGTGATTCAGGACATACAGTATTGTTGGGGCACTGGTGCCAATAGAACCGAACCAGCTTTGAGTTTGAAACACTCTTAGCTCTGATGTTTAGCCCTTGATTGGCTCCACTATGTTGGGAAAAAGTCTGGACTGACAGTGCATAATTTCTTCCTCTCATGCAAGGGAGTGATGAAGAAAAACAAGAGTCCTTATAGAATTTCCAAATTTAAGTCTCAATTAAAATTCCACCTTCTATAGAAAGTCAGGGCAGCTAGGCACAGCGGATAGAGTACTAGGCCTAGAATCAGGAAGACCTGAGTTTAAACCCAAACTTAGACACTTACAAGCTGTGTGACCCTGGGCAAGTCACTTAACCCTGTTTGCCTTAGTTTCCTCATCTGTAAAATGAACTGGAGAAAGAAATGCCAAACTCATCTGGTATCTTTGCCAAGAAAACACCAAATGGAGTCAGAATGAGTCAGATGTGATCGAAATGACTGAACAGCAAAAACATAGAAGGTCTCACCAGCCCCCCTTAATTCCAGTGCCTTCCTTCTGTTAACTGTCACCTATTTATTCTGTATATAGTTTGCTTTGTTTATGTTTATATGTATATTGTCTCCCTGATTAGATTTTAAGCTTTCTGAGGGCAAGTTCTATCTTTGCCTTTTTTTGTATTCCTAGCACTTAAGTGCCTGCCACATAGTAGGCACTTAACCAATAAAAGCACTTAATAAATGTTTATTGATTATTAATAATAACTAACAAATCTTAGAGTGCTAGGAAATATCTCAAAATTTAACATATGAGCCTTATGGAATCAGGTTTGAAGACTTGGCTTTTCATAGTTGGCCTAACTAAACTCAGTCCTGAGTAATCCCAGAATGCCATAGTTGAAAGGGACCTCAGAGACCATCTAGTCCAATCCCTGTCCAAAAACCCCTCTCTACAACACAGATAAACCATAGCCTCGGTTTGAGGACCTTCAGTGAGGTCCTCCTCTTCAACAGATTTTATCTTAAGGAAATTTTCCCTTATATAAACCTGTACCTTCTTTGCAACTTTCCCTTAACTGCTTCTAATTCTGCCCTCTGTGGCCACACTGGACAAGTTTAATCCCTTTTCTGTGTGACAGCCCTTCAGATTTTTGGAGCAAGCGATGAATCTCCAAACATGCGTCTAGTCCTGAGAAGATAAATGTACCCCTGAGAAGGCAGCATAGTTAGTTTATTCTACCATGGGGGTCAAGAGCCCTGACTTCTGCTCCTGCTCAGTTGAGTGTCTGTCCTGAGGGAAGTCATTGGCAGGGAACACTGATTCTGGAATCAGAGGGTTTGATTCAAATCCTGGCTCTGCTCCTGCTAACAACATCAAGTAAGTCACTTTAATAACTTTAAGTCACTAATCTTCACTTGACCTCAATTTCTTCCTATGTAAAATCAAGAAGTTGGATGGTCTCAAAGGTTCCTCCCGGCTCAGATTTGATCCCCAAGGGGTTATAGTTTCCTCATCTGCAAAACTAGTATGTTGGAGTGGAAGGAACTTGAAGTGTCCTTTGAGCTCTGACCATCAATTATTTTGGGATGCTAAACAGTCCCTTCAGCTGACTCACCTTTCCCAAGGTCATCTCAGACTCCTTAGTGGGAGTTGAGCACTCTGATTTCTCTCAGAACCCTAGCCAAAACCTTAAATAGCCTTTTGGTACATGCTGTTCCTTATTTCTCTAAGAGGGAACAAGGGGACAACAGACCAACAAAACCCAACCCAGGGTTGACTTCAGCTTTCAATTCAAGGAGAAAACCCTTATGGTAGTCAAAATCAGAGTTAATGGTTTCCTAATATTTTACTGCAATGCCAGCAACTTCCCCCCACTGCCTGGTGTTATGGTGTCTTCCCTGCCTTCCTCTTACCCAGGCCCAAATGTACACAGACACAGGGTTCCCATCCTGGGAACCAACTGCCCAAGGAGAAAGGGGCCAGGCCTGGGGTATTTCAATGACATGGCCAGGGCTTGCACAGATAACAGTTTGCCATTGCCCCCTAGAGGACTGATGGCAAGTAGATTGGGCTGTCCATTGTTTCAAAGTGGATTTTAAAGGAGACAGCTTTTAGAAGCTTTGGAAAGCTGGAACAAACAAAAGCCGTATACATCCCGAAAACCTTTAAAATCAAGTTTCTGCCAAGCTACAAAGAAGCTACTTTTTTACGCTGGGATTTCAGGGCAGTCCTGAGGGACAATGAGAACATTAAGTGTGCTGGCAAAATGAGGCTAATACCAAATAAAATGCCCAGCTCCAGAGCAGATAATGTTAGAGGAGAGAGCATGGATTTATGGCCAAATGGCACCTCTAGGAATTTGACTCTAAGACTCTGTTGGCATGGGTTTTGCTTTAACTGTTCGATGATGACAGTGATGATGAAGAATCTCTGGGGCCTCATACTTTAAAATCATCAGAGTTGTTCTCCATCACTGTCAGGAGGACAGATGATTTAAGTTGTTTCTCCAGGAACACTTATAGACCATAAAGACATAAATTTTAGAGCTGGGAGGTACCTTGGAGACCATCTAGTCCCACATTCTCATCTTAGAATTGAAGAAACTGAGGCCCATGAAGATTAAGTGACTTGCCTAAGTTCACACAGTAGCAGGATTTGGATCCAGGTTCTCTGACTTCATAGTATAGACCAGAGTTATCAAACCCATGGCCCTTAGCCATGGCTCTTCAACATTCCTCAAGTATGGCCTGAGTCAGATTAAAATATAATTGGGAAATGTTAAACAAAATAAACAAAAATACATTACAACACAGATGATGTTAATCTGTGGTTTTCTAAGTCAATGTGCAGACTACAGGGATCCATTTCTATTTGAGTTTAACAACACTGGTGTAGTTATGTTAGGTCTGGAAGTTCCCTTGGAATTCCTCAGGCCCCAAACCTTTGATTTACAGTTGAAATAACTTCAGAGAAGTTAAATTTCTTTTTCTTTCTTTCTTTCAATTACTTTCTTAAGGTCATTCTGGTCCTAAGTGGAAGAGTTAAGATTTGAACCCAGGTTTCCTGAGTCTATATGTAGCACCAATACTAACTAGTTAGTGGCAGAGCCTCTATTAGAACCCAGGTTTCCTGACTTCTAGTTGAATGTTTTTTCCAATCAATTAAGCAACCAATCATTTTCTTTTTGGAGGGGGGAAGGCAGGGCAATTGGGGTTAAGTGATTTGCCCAAGGTCACAGCTAGTAAATGTTATGTGTCTTTGGCCAGACTTGAACTCAGGTCCTCCTGACTCCAGGGCTGGTGCTCTATTTGCTGTGCCACCTAGGGCTCACTCCCTCCCCCACCACAACCAATCAATAAGAAAGTTAAACTGCTACTCAGTGTTCGGCACCATGCTACGTGCTGGATGACACTGCTGATCTGATCTACCCCTACTCTACAGTGCAACCCACTTTGCATGTTTGAGAACACTGGTCATGGTTATTACTATACTCTTGCTTCTGAGGAGCTGACATTAGAAAAAGGTAATTGCATGAGCTTACATGTATTGTCTACATAAAACCTGTGTGATTGTTAAGCATAGGGTTGTAGTGAGAAAACTAGATTTGGAATCAAAGATCTGGATTAAAACCTGGCTTTTCTGCTTGAGGGTCCTAAGCTATGGATAGTATCCTGACTAGTGAGCTACTGTGGAGAGAGTGATGAATTTAGAACTAGAGGTCCTGGATTCAGATTGTGGCTTTGCCACTGATCATGTGACTTTGGGCAAATCACTTCTTGTGCTCCTCATCTGTAAAATAAGGAGACTGGTATGCATGGCCTTTCAGGTTCCTCCAAGATTTAAATCTATGATTTTATGATTTTAAGACATAAATATATACATATCTTCATAAATGCCCAGAGTAGGCTGAGAAGAGTGGAAATGGGAATGGTGACCTCTATTGGTGGCAAAAATAAAATGGAAAGTCAAGAGGGAATTTCTTGTTTCTCAGAGAATATTGGATGATAGATTATGTGGCTATCTTCACCACCCTGTAGAAGTTAGTTCTTTTCTGTCTCCTTTGAGAATCTAGGGAGCTAGCCATCTGATTCTTTTCTTCCTTCTCTTATTCTCCTTCTTCTACATTTTCCTAGTCTTCATCTTTACCCCTGTTCTTTTTCCTTCGCCCCTTCCTTTTTCTTTTCTCTCTTACCTTATCCTCATTCCTTTCTTCTTTCTTTTCTTCCTCCTCATTTCTTCCTCCTTCTCTTCCTTTCCCCTGCCTTTCTTTCCTTCTCTTTCTCAAATACTCATCTTCATCCTCTTTCAGTATTGCATCTCTCTCTCTCTCTCTCTCTCTCTCACACACACACACACACACACACACACACAAACACACACAATTTAATCCTACCCAAACCTGAACATTAATGGCAAATCGTCTTCCAGCCTGAGTTTAATGATTGCCAGTGAGGGGGAGCCAACTGCCTCCTGGTGCAATCTATTCCACTTTGGAACAGCTTTATTTGTTAGAAAGTTTTTTCTTGCCCAATAAACTTAAATCTGCCTCTCTGGAACTTCTATCCATCACTCCTACTTTTGCCTTCTGGGGCCAAACAGAATAAATCTAATTCTTCTTCTGTAGGACAGCCCTTCAAATGCTTGAAGACAGCTTTTCCGTCCCATTAATTTTTCTTGTATACAGAATACACATTCCCAATTCTCTGAAGTGATTCTTGTACAATCTTCAGTTCCCTTACCATTCTAGTTGTCCTCTTAATATACTACATTTTTTTCAATGTCCTTCATAAAATGTGGTGCCCAGAACCAAATAGAGTACTCCATATGTCACCCAACCAAGGCAAAATACAATGAGATTATTACTTTTCTTGATTAGATAGACTCTTTCCTTCTTGTAATTAATCCCCAAGGAATGAGCTTCTGTGTTTGTTTTTGTTACTCCTTACAATAAACTATCTTGCTGCAAAGTTAATTATGTTAGGCTGTGTTAAGAACAGGTTAATGTCAATGACTTGGAGTAGTGGGAAGAAGTTTGAGGGGTGGAGATGACAGGCTCACTGTACTTTGTCCTGGTTCCAGCTGCTTGCAGGATACCTCCACTTGGATGTTATACTGGCTACTCAAACTCTATAAGTCCAAATTTCTCTATTTCTATTGATAATATCATCATCCTCTTGGTTAGGTAAGCTTGAAACCATGGAGTAAGTAATCTTTCACTCTTCCCTCTTCCTCACCACTCTCTCCTCCCAGCAACTGCCAAGTTTGCTGATTTTATTTGGACAATATCTCTCACATTTATTCCTTCCTTTTCACTCTCACTGCTGTACTCTAATTCAGATTCTCACCCCCTCAGCTCTGGACTATTATAATAGCTTCCTTCTCAAATGGTCTTCTGTGAGTCCTTACTTGCCTCTTGAGTCTCTTGTTTATATAATCTCTTCTACTAAAAAGTGTCCAGAGGATGGTAACCAGGATGGTAAAAAGCCTCAAGATTATGGCACATAACTAAGCCAATCAACAAACATTGATTAGAAGTAACTACTAAATTCTTTAAACCATCATTTCACAAAGGGCTTCCAGCCATACTTGCTTCACTCAAACTCAGATTCCTCTCTGGACTCTTCTACCTCTTCATCAGCTACCTTTCCACCCTGGGAAAAACTTCTGCCTTGAAGCCTGGAGAATAAATCCAAAATGTAAGGTTGTTTAATACAATTGTTCAGTACAATATAGGTAATTTAGGGAGAGGGGGAACTGGTCACTGGTGGATCAAGAAAGACTTCATGTTGAAGATGGTGCCTGAACTGAGTGTTAAAGGAAAAAAAAAGATTCAGTGAGGCAGAGGTGAGCAGATACAGCATTCCAGGTATGAGAATGATCAGTGCAATGACACAGTGACCAAAGATAGGGCACTGTGTATGGAGAATAGACAGAGAAGGCTTGTTTGACTCATTGAGTATGAGAAGGGGAATAATGCATAATGAATATAGAAAAAAATAGATTGAGGCCAGCTTGTGAAGGGCTTTAAAAGTCAAACCAGGGCACCTAGGTGTCACAGCAAATAGAGTGCTGGCATGAAATGAGGAAGACGTATGTTCAGATTTGGCCTCTGACACTGTGTGACCCTGGGCAAGTCACTTAACCTTGTATGCCTCAGTTTCCTCACCTGTAAAATGAGCTGAAGGGAATGGCATGCCACTCCAAGATTTTGGCCAAGAAAACCCCAAATGGGGTCACAAAGAGTTGGACACCAATGAAATAACTGAACAATAACAACAAAAGTTAGAGGAGTTTGTATTTTATCTTGGAGGTTATAGGGAGCCATTGGAGAATATTGAATAGGGGAGTGACATGGTTAGATCTAAATTTATGGAAAACTTTGTCAGCTATGTGAAGGATGGATTAGAGTGAGAAGGACTGGTTGCAAGAAACACACAGACACACGCACATGTAGAGCTTGGAGAAGGGAAGATGTAAGAGGGATGTAATAATTGTCTAAGTATTTAAAGTGCTGTCATATGAAAGAGGAAATGAATTTATTCTGTTTGGTCCCACGGAGCAGAATTAAAAGCAATGGATAGAAATTGGAATGAATCAAACCTAGGCTTGGCATAAGGAAGCATTTTCTAATTAGAGCTTTCAAGATGTAAAGTGGACTGCCTCAGGAGATACTTAGTAGTTTTCTTCTTATGAGAGGTCTTTGGTCAAGGACTGGATGGCCATTTGTTTAGTATATCATAGAGGGAATTTTTGTTTATTTATAGGTTTTCGGTCAACAAGCATTTATGAAGTACTCCCAGTGTTCTAGGCACTGGGCTAAGCGTTGAGTATAAAAAGAAAGGCAAAAACATGATCCTTGTTCTCAAGGAATTCACCTTCTAATGGTCAAAACATTGTGCTTGTGATATCCTTGGTCCTTTTTGAGAACAAAAGAGGAACAATGGAAAAATATTTTAACGAGAGAGACAAAATGAATATAATTGCATATACTATATATGTACATATATATGTACAAATACATATATTAGTGTAAATGGAACATATTCTCTGAGGGAAGAGATTATTAGAGAATGAGACTAGTTGCAGAAGATAGGATTTTAGCAGGGCCTTGACCAGAATTGAGGAGGAAGACCATTTCAGACGTGAAGAGCAACCAGGACAAAGGTACAAAAATGGGAGATGGAATTTCACATTGGAAGAACTCCAAGTAGGCCAGTAGAGCTAGATCATAGAATGAGTGGAGGAAAGTAAAGGGAGAGAAGATTGGAAGGAAAGGAAGGGTCAGGTTAAAAAGACTTAATTTTGATCCTGGAGGTAATAGGAAGTGACTGGAGTTTATTGAGAAAAAGAATGAGACGGTCAGACCTAGCCTTTAGGAAGATTATTTTGGCAACTGAGAGAAAGATGTATTGGAGTAGGGAGGGACATGAGATGGGGAAATCAACAAGAAAGCTATTGTAATAGTCCAGGTGTGAGATGATAAACACCTGTGCCAAGGGGGTGGAATTGTCAGAGGAGAGAAGGGGGTATATAAAAGAGATGTTGCTAAAACAGAAATGACAAGAATGGGCAATGCCCTGGATAGACAGGGTGAGTGTGAGCAAAGAATTGAGGATGACACTGAGGTTCTGATTTGTGTGAGCTAGAGCTTATTAGTGCCCTCAAAAATAATGAGGAGGTTCAGAAAAGGGGGAGGATTGGCAGAAGGGGAAATTTTTTTTGTACAAATTGAGTTTGAGATCTTGATGGGACATCCAGTATGAGATGTCTAGCAGGCAGCTGGTGCTGCAATACTGACATTCACAAGGGAGGTTAGGATTAGATAGCAGCTCCATAGACATGAGAATTATACTTTTGGGTGCTGACAAGATCACTAAGCAAGATAATATAAAATGAAAAGAGAAATGACTTGGGACAGAACATTGAGAACCAAAGACATACCATAACTGCTCAAAATGGCTCTCAAGAGCTGATTGTTAAATTTCCAGTGTGTTATATATCTTATACCTCAGAAATCAGCAAATCCTTCAAATTGTGACTTGGTTTATTGTTTTGCTGATTGCCTAGACTTAAA
The DNA here is from genome assembly GCF_028583685.1 of Petaurus breviceps papuanus. Lineage (NCBI taxonomy): Eukaryota > Metazoa > Chordata > Mammalia > Diprotodontia > Petauridae > Petaurus > Petaurus breviceps. The sequence goes on from NW_027187391.1 coordinate 31,868,933, forward strand.
AATGAGGTGGAGAAAATGTTAATAATGCATATTAAAATTAAAAGTATATCCTGGGTACATTATTTTTTTGAAGAGCTAATTATTAAACAATTACCAGTACCCTCCTGGAAACATCCTTGGTTATCAGGCATGACTTGGAGAAAAATCCAGCAGGAGAGACTGAGGACAAGTCGGAGAAGAGCCAGGGGAGGGCAATGTCATACAGACCTAGAGGATAGAATATTCAGGAGGAGATGATCAAGAGTGTCAAATGCTACAGAGAGGTGAAGAAGGATGAGAACTAAGGAAAACCTATTAGATTTGGCAATTATGAGGAAAAGTGGGTCCCTTTGGATTCAAGATTTTGTGATGCTGTGAAAACCTCCTCATTGTTTAAGGCCCCAGATCAGGAACTTTTCTTCAATAAAACCCCACAATCTCCATCTATTGGAAGTTATGCTTCTCTTCTGGAAGTTCTCATTACATTTTTTTGGGAGGGGTATGTTTCTCACTCCCCCTCCCCCACTCTTTTATTGGCCAAGACTTGAATTTCATCATTGTGGGAAACACCTGATGTGGGAACAAAAAAATCTCTCTACTGTAGTGGATTGGCAGCTCACCTGTGGAGGCAGTTAGGTGGCACAGTGGATAGAGTGCTAAGCCTGGAGTCAGGAATCCTCATTCATCTTCCCGAGTTCAAATCTGGCTTCAGACACGTACCAGTTGTGTGATCCTGGGCAAGTCATTTAACCCTGTTTCCCTCAGGTTTTTCTCATCTGTAAAATGAGCTGGAGAAGGAAATAGCAAACCACTCCCGTGTCTTTGCCAAGAAAACTCCAAATGGGGTCATGAAGAATCAGATAGGATTGAACAACTCAACTGTAATTTAAAGGTATAGAGATTTTTCTGGGGCCATTAGAAGGGTAAGTGACTTACTGGTATATGGTTAAAAAGCCGGTATGTCTTTAGAGGCAAGACTTGAAACCAAGGTCAACCCTTCTTGACTCCAAGGTCAGTCTTCTGTACTACTACACTCTGTTTCTCCTGAACATCTTTCATAATATCAGTTTAAAGTGTTGCCCTTGGAGTTGGTTCAAATGTTTCCTTTGATGATTATTAGCTATGTAACCATAGGCAAGTGATTTAGTCACCTTGAATCTCAGTTTTCTCATCTTAAAATAGGTAGTATAATAGTGATAGTGCTTTCCTCAAGTTCTATTTATGTATCTCAAATGAGATAATGTATCTAAAATGCTTTGCAAATTGTAAAACATCATAGAAATATCAGTTATAATAGCAATCAGTTGATGAAGATGGTTAGTAGTAGTTGTCATAGTAGTAGGCAGCTAGGCAGCCTAGTGGTTAGAGAGCTCAACTTGGATCTAGATAAGTGATCCTAGATAAGTCACTTAATCTGTCTACCTTAGTTTCCTCATTTGGAAAATGCACAATGATAATAGCATTTACTTCCCAGGGTTGTTGTGAGGATCAAATAAGATAATATCCATAAAGCATTTTGCCAGTCCTTAAAGTGTTATATATGTTACTAGTCATTATTCTTAGTAAGAGATATCATAGTATAGTGGATAGAAAGGGGGTTTTGGAGACTGAAAGATCTGGGTTCAAGTTCTGCCTCCAACAGTGTACTGACTGTCTTAGTGTACCAAGAAACTCTCTATGACTTAAAGCTACTTGAGCAGCATGTACTATTCTGAACCCTAGACCAGTGAAATCACAGATGTGGTCCAAATAAACAATTATGATAATACATGTTAGGGGCAGCTAAGTGAACTGGTAGACAGAGCACTGGGTCTGGAGTCAGGAAGAACTGAGTTAAAATCTGGCCTCAGGTACTTACTTACTGTGAGATCCTGGGCAAGTCATTTAAACCCTGTTTGCCTCAGTTTCCTTATCTGAAAAATGAGCTGGAGAAGGAAATGGCAAACCACTCTAGTATCTTTTCCAAGAAAACCCAAATAGGGCCTTGAAGAGTTGGACAAAACTGAAACAACTGAACAATATATGATACACGTTATCTCTCCAAGCCTAGCTGGAGCTAAGTGAGATGTGTGATACAGTATTGAACTGTATTCAGAGTATTGAACTTGTAATGTCGAACTTAGGAAGTCATGGGAGTTCAAATTACATTTCGACCAGTTATCACCTGTGGGTAAGACTTTGGGCACGTTATTTAACCCCTATGGGCCTCAGGTTCCTATGTATTGGAACCAGTTTGAACAGGCTTGATGGTTAAATTTTCAGTGTGAGCATTTACACCTCAGAATTGGCAAATGCTACAAATTAGGACTCAATTTATTGTTTTGTTAATTGTCTAGACTTTAGAAAGCAAGAGAGAAAATATTAACAGTGGCAGATTAAATTTAAATTGTGTTGTGTGCACATTTTTTTTCTAGAGAGCTAGCTATTGTATGTCTACCAGAACACCGTTTGTTGGGGTCGTCTTTGAGATGAGGGGGATGCATTAGGTGACTGGTTCCTTCATGCTCTAAATCTCTGATCCTGTGAGTCTGAATCTAGGATAATGTCTTTTGTTTGGTAGGTGCTCAATACCCAGGGGTGTCCTGGAGCCAGTTCAGACTAGAAAAGATGATTGTTAAAATTTCAGTGTGTGGAGCAGCTAGGTGACACAGTGAATAGAGCACTAGCCCTGGAGTCAGGAGGATCTGAGTTCAAATCCAGACTCAGACACTTAACACAAAACTAGTCATATGACCATAGGCAAGTCACTTAACCCCAATTGCCCTACCTTCCCCCCTCCAAAAAAAAAAAAAACCAAACAAAAGTAAAACAAAATTTTAGTGTATTTATACCTCAAAAATTAGAAAAATGATACAAATCAGGACTTGATTTATTATTTGACTGTCTAGATTTTAGAAAGTGTCAATAATGCAGATTAAACTTGAAAGTGGGTGATGCTTACTCTTTTTTTTTTTGAGAGACTGTTATTAAATATTTACCATCACACCCCTATCAACCAGATCTCCTTGTTGCTTTCTGGGTGTCTGTTTCTTCATTGCTATTAGCACAACAAAGAAAGCCTCTGATTAGTGAAGCTCCTAGATTAAAAGCCAGTGGACTGAAACTATGAAACTTGGAGCACTGAAGCCCCACATGCATAGGAAGGCATTATTTATTCTCCAACACAGTCACAGTGAAAATAAAACTCCAGGAATTCAGAGACTCTATGACCAAGCCTGGAAGGAAAACAACTGGGTTATGGCTACTTTACAATATCTTCTCTCCCCCACCTCTTCTCCATAGCCATGGAGCACTAAGCGATTTAGGATTTAGCCCTAGAATTAGAGAACTAGAATGGACGTTAGAGATCATCCTGTGTCTGTTTCCCTTATTTTATAGATGAAGAATGTGACCCCCAGAAATAGTCAATAACTTTCCTACAGCTACATGGTTGCAGGATCAGGGTTAGGCCATAGGTGTTCTGACTCCTAGGTGAGTACTGTTCCCATCATGCTTCCCTTGCCTTCTGCTATATCATGATGGATCTCAGCTGGAATCTGTTGGCACACCCTGTTTCTCTCCATAAATCCCGGAAAATGAGGACGGTGTTCAGCTCATCTTCCTTCCCTCAGGTTAGCGTTCTGAATTAGCTAAAAACCACAGTGAGATCAGAGATTTTTGCTCTGTTTGGCTACCTTCTGTTGCTAATTGTCTCTTGTCTTTTGAAAATTTCTGTCAGGATGTTTTCTATGGTTGAACTGTTATAAGCCTTAAAGAATTTTTTATATGCCCTAATCTTGCATATTCTTGTGGAAGACTCGGACCAAGCACAGCCACTAGACCCCATGAGAATGGGGATGGAGTTATTGGTGGCCTGGTCATTAAGAGGGGCAGGATTTAGAAATCAAGCAATAACTCACTCACTAGATTCAATAAGCTATAAATTCTCTAGTGAGTGGTTTTCTTTCCCCCATAACTCATGGAATGCTAGAGACGCAGTAACTGGTGAATACAGGATACAGAATTACAGTGTCCAACATCAGCACCATGGGAGGAGAAAGGATTGATATATAGTCCTGCTCAGCAGGAGCAAGGCTTCTGAGACTTGACCTCTCCCTGTCTTCAAGCTGACAGAGTAGAATTGAAGACAGGCCAATAAAACAGGTCTTCTTTAGGACCTGCTGACCATGTACTAGCTTAGCCCCTGCATAATTTAAGTAGTTTGATTATTTCTTCTCATAGTCTAATGAGACCCCCTGGAGCATAGTTTAAGGGTACCCCGCCAGCCTTGGACAAATGACTGATAATGCACCTTTTCTTTCTTTCTTTCTTTCTTTCTTTCTTTCTTTCTTTCTTTCTTTCTTTCTTTCTTTCTTTCTTTCTTTCTTTCTTTCTTTCTTTCTTTCTTTCTTTCTTTCTTTTTTTCTTT
>NW_027187391.1:31873419-31907414 GCF_028583685.1 Petaurus breviceps papuanus
TTCTTTCTTTCTTTCTTTCTTTCTTTCTTTCTTTCTTTCTTTCAGCAATCCAGGTTAAGTAATATGCTCAAGGTTACACGGCCAGTTATTTTTGTGTGGGTGCCAAGTATATGAGGCTGGAACTGATCCCAGGTCTCCTGATGCTGGGGCCTGTGCTCTTGCTCACTGTGCCACCTGGCCGCCCCTTGCACCTTTTCAAAGTGCTTTCAGATTCACAAAGCACTTTCTCTAAACTGGTAAGATAGCCCAAGTATTATCTTTTTTTTTTTCTCAACAGATGAGATGGATGCTGAGAGAGGTGGTCAGTTATCCCCAACTTGTAATTAATTATCAGTGGTGGGGAAAGTGACACCTAACTTCACTGAAAAGAAATAGTAGGAAGAAGACCAGATTTAGTGTGAATTTTCAGTCTCTGTTTTCAGAGACAGGCATATACAACCTAACATCTTTAATAGATTCCCCTCAAACATACCTACCTTTTGGTAGGACTAATGATGAAATATCCTTTCCCCCTCCACAGAAAGAAACCAATATTGTTTGAATACAGACTGAAGCATGCTATTTTTCACTTACTTTCTTTCATTCTTTTTCTTTTATTTGAGTCTTCTTGTATATAATGACTAATGTGGAAATGTTTTATATGGTTGCCCATGTATAACCTATATCTAATTGCTTACCATCTCAGGGAGGGGGGAGGGGATGGAAGGAGGAATAGAATTTGGGATTCAAAACTTTAAAAAATAGTTTAAAAGTTGTTTTATCATGTAATTGGGGAAAATATTTTAAAAATACCTTTTGGTGAAACAACACTTTAAGGGTCAGTTCCAAGGCAAGTAATGGAAGATATAATACTAGGCAGAAAAATTAGTGCTAAAAGCATAAACTTGGTCTGTACAAAGACTATGGACTGTCATAGGACTGACCCTGGGTGGGATTCAGTGGATATACTAATGGACATGAGGAATGGAGACAATAGACTGACTCTTAAGTTATTGGTGGTACCCCCCAAGATTTGGGATTGGTAGGCAGTAGAAGGGAGAAGGCAAGAAACAAAGAAATTGCACTGTCCTGGGAGGGATGAAGGGAATAGGGGCTAACTTTTTTTTAAATTGAGAATTCTCTAGCTTCTAGTTTAAGATACTTCTAGATTTAACAACTCTCAAATCAAGCTGACCTTTGCTGCTCAACAAACAAACAAGACTGCCCACAGCTGGGGAGACTTCGTTATTGCTGGGCCTGGAGAATCACAATAGAATGGAAAAGTACTGAGCTCTATTGCAAAAGGGGTGTGGGGAGGGTAATTGATTCCAGCTGGAGTTCGACAAAGAGTGGGTCAGTGGGATTAGGCTTTCCTAACCACCTATCACTTTCTTTAAGAGACTGGGTAAATCAGACTTTGAATTTTTGGAATCTGGGCTAAAAGTTAGGAGGAAGTAAATCATACCATAGAGTGAAAGTGTCAAAAGGCTCCCTGCCATGGTGAAAATCTAGCACAACTATGGCTCTGCTCTTGATCAGCCCCATGACTTAGGATCTTTTGTCCTCAGTGCTGTGTGGCTTGGCTTTTAATTCCTCCTCCTAGCCATCTCTATACAATGATGACATCTCTTTGCTGCCAGTACAGAATCCTGTGGGAATTAAAAGTCTTGCTCCTGTGTCATCTTACTGGACTTTGGGTGCTTGTGGACTCGTGGCAAATGTAGTTTCTTTTGTTTTATTTTTTTTGCTTTTTGGAGGGTAGTTGGGGTTAAGTGACTTGTCCAAGGTCACACGGCTAGTTTTTTTTTTGTGTGTGTGTATGTGTTAAGTGTCTGAGGCCAAATTTGAACTCAGGTCCTCCTGACTCCAGGGCCAGTGATCTATTCACTGCGCCACCTAGTCGCCCAGCAAATGTAGTTTCTAATGGGATTTTTGTGTTTTTTGAATTGCATACCAGAAATTGCAGGCTTTCCTTTGTTTCATTGCATTAGTTACTTAATATCTCTTTGTGATATAGCTAGGATTGTTTTTAAATTAAGTGACAAGTTTTAGACATGCATGTATGTTTATACAAACACAGAGTTGCCCAAAATAGGTATTAAAAGGAGACAGATTCCAGCTCAGTATTAGAAAAACTTTCCATTAATTTTAGCAGTCTATTACTATTTTGGAGGTAGTGAGACTCCTATTACTAGGGATTTTCAAATATAATTTGAATGACCATTTGCTATAGATTCTCACTTGAGGTAAGATTTAGACTAGATGGAGTCCCCCTCCTACTTTAGTCTTGAGTTTCCCCTTTGATGTGGTCTTCTTGCAACTACCAGAGGCTCATGGTACCATTTTCTATTCAGTCCATAAGCCCCTATAGGGTATCTTCTTTTCCACACCAAACCAGACTGAAATAAGGTAAAAGAAAAGGCATTTAATAAAGCAGAATAGTCACGTAATCACAGGGAATTGACAGGTATGAGATGTTTTTGGCTCTCATTCCCAAATGACATTCCCTGTCACTCTGCACATACATGAATTCCAGAGAACACTAGTCTTGGATCCTGGTTAGTTACTTTGATTCCGCCACACAGCGGGTGCCGTGTATGTGACATCACTCATGGAAGGAGAAATGGGCAGCATTTTAGGATATTGTTGTTTCTCTCAGAATGGTAACCTGAGGATCACTGGAGTTCAGGACATAGCTACCTTTATCTTACCATCTCTTCCTGACTGTCTTCCACTTTCTCTAACCTCATCAATAAACTGGTGATAATTGCATATGTAGGACCTATTGAACAAGATTATTGTGGGGAATCAAATGAACTTATGCATATAAAGTGTTTTGCAAGCCTTAAAGTACTCTATAAATGTCAGTTGTCACTATCTGCTATTGTTACAATAGCTGTATCAGAGAATCACCAAATAAAGTGCTTATGGGTAAGTCTGCAAAATTAGCCGACTGGATATAATCAAGATGCTAAAAGTAGACTCTCTCTACACTCTCCCCAGTAATGACTGAATTTGTGGTTCACAGCTTTGAGTTTCCTAGAAAAATCAATCTAGAAACTCTTTAATCTCATAAAAATTAGCCCTTTGGTGTGCTTGATCCTTCTGTTTCAATAAATGAGAGCATTTCTTTGTCTTAGTACCTGGTTTGTGGTGACTGTGTTCAACCTATCCAAGAAGTCCATGCCTGATAGACTTCCTGTGAGCGGATATGAAAAAAAATACCTTCTTTTCTTTCCCTGTCCCTGATCCTTCCTCTAATTCTTCTGGAGTCAGAGATGAATTAAATGTCATGATGTAGAAATTCTGTTCCTCATCTGAGATGGGAAAGAGGAGATAGGCATTAGAAGGACCTATATCTGAATTCTAAGTGCTGCACACAGTCTGCTACAATAGGAGATGCAGTCAGGTGAAAAATTACCCTGACTGATTTATGGATAACAAGCTACAGTTACCACTGGACATTTAAAGCTACCTAATTTAGCATCATTGCATGAGTCACATCAGTTTTGGAAATCAGATCCTTTAGAGACAGAATGTTAGGAAGATCCTTGGTAATTCCATACACCCTAGAATATTCATATCCATTTGAATTGAGTTTAGATTATGCTGTTGCTGCTGAGTCATGACCGACTCTTCCTGACTCTATTTGGGATTTTCTTGGCAAAGATAGTGAAGTGCTTTGCCATTTCCTTTTCTAGTCATTTGATGGATGAGTAAACTGAGGCAAACAGGGTTAAGTGATTTACCCAGGGTCACACAGCTAGCAACATGTCTGAGGCCAGATTTGAACTCAGAGTCAGAAAGTCTTCCTGAGACTAGACCTGGCAATCTATCCACTTTATCATCTAGCTGAGGCATAAACCAATTCATTCACAGCCAATATTTGGCTCAAAATGAAAACTTCATTACAGAAAACTGAAATGCAAATAAATATTTTGTTATAAGTTAAGCACTTATTTATTAAACACTTAATATGTGCTGTATCCCACTAGATGCTGAGAAGACAAAGAAAAGGTAGTCTTTTTTGGGGGGGAGGGAGGCAAAAAGCTCCTCAAAGAGCTTGTATTGTACTAGGGGTTAGGGATATGCAGGTATATCAAATGACATAATGAATACAAAGTATTTTGTTATCTTAAAGTTTGATATAAATGCCAGTTATTATTATTGATATTATTATTAGCTACCAGGCCTCCAGGCTAGTGATGACTTAATTCCCTGAGCCTTCTACTGCATTCCTGCTGAGCTCAAGGGATGTTTATAGAGCAATACAGAGATGTACTGGTAAATATTTAACAACTGGGCTTTCCAGGAAAAAAAAAGAAACATGTATATACACTTTAAAATATAATCCACATCATCAATGCTTTCCTAAATCTACATACTTAACAATAAATTAGGTCCTGATTTGTAGCAGCTGGCATTTTTGAGGTGTAAATTCCTACACTGAAAATTTAATAATGAGTTCCCCAAGTTTAGAGACACCCCTGGAGATGGCATAGAAGTTGATAAGTAAATACAAAATGAGAGAGAGAAGAGAGAGGTGTGAGGGGCCCTGCTGTCCAGCAGCAGGGCAAGAAAGAGTTGCTTACTCAGAGCCTGAGAGAGAGAGTGCGCAAAAGAGATGGGACTCCAAGAGTGGTGGAAAACAGAGCCAACTTTATTATTCAAAGCACAAACTTTTATAGAGAGAAATCACAAATATCCTTCCCAGCTGCAACACCATGTTCCCTCCCCCCCAACCCCCCCAGAATACTGCACACCTCTCTGTTCCCAGGCCAGGGGTGTATATATACCACGCTTATCATGAGGACATAATGCCTGGGTGGGGGGAAACCAATTCTGGCCTGATAGCAGGCTCTTCAGCTGAGAGGGCTTATTCAACCATCAGGGTCCCCACTGGCCTATGGTCCCCTACAAGAAGGAAGAGAGAGTGAATGTGCTAATAGCTGGGGGTGGAATTAGGGTAAGGGAGCAGGAAAGAATCAAAAATGACCTGGAGCTATTCCTTGATAAAAGCTGGGGCCTCTCCAAGGCAGAGGTAAGAACAGAGCACAGTCCAGATGCTTGAGACAATCTATGTATGGGCATGATGTTAGGAAATGGAATCAGGGCAATATGGTTAGAAAAGCATTCCTGGAGAAGATTAATATGAAATAAGACTGGAAAGGATGATAGGAGCTATATTGAGGAGGGTTTGGAATGACAGGCAGGGGATATTGTATTTTTTTTCCTGAAGTCAATAAGGAAACTATTGTAGATGTAGAACAGGGGAGGGATATGGACCGATAACACTCCTACATCAGGTACAAATGGTGTCTGCTCTATAATAGAACAATTGGACAGAGAAATCTCTAGTCAGTCTTTGGCGCCTTGGTTTACTTTACCAAGTTGGCCAGTTTGAGTTGTTTGATCATCCTGGAGACAGAGGTTGAACCTTCTAGTTCTCTGTTGATTCTTAATGAGTTTTTTGTGTCTGGGCCAGGACAGTTTTGTCGATTATAGGATCATAGGATTCTGAGCTGGAAGAGACTACAGAGGTCATCTAGTCAATGTGGATAAACAGAACTAATCTATTTACCATTTGCTGGTCTAAATATGTCTGCTGGAAGATTGGTGAAGTTTGACTTGAGTTATCTGCCCTTTTTAAAGTATTGCCTTGGAGAGAGGCCTTGTATTAATGTTAGAGGCTGTGTTTTCTGGAGCTTTTTAACATTCACTAGCAAACTCTCTTGGAATCTTCTTAAGGTTAGAACAGTTTGTTGGTCCCCACTTTGGAGATGAGGGAATATGATAGGTCCAGTCCATTCTTTCACCTGCTGGGAAAAATATTCAAATAGACACTATTACAGGGGCTGAGGCTAGCTAGAGCTTACAAGAGTCCTTCACTCTTTCTATCAAAACATTTTCCCAGAGGCAGCCAGGTAGCACAGCGAGTAAGAGCACTGGCCCCAATGTAAGGATGACCTGGGGATCAAATCTGGGCTCAGATACTTAGCACCACACCCAGAAATAACTGGCCATGTAACCTTGAGCAAGTTACTTAACCCCATTGCTTTAAAAAAAAAAAAACATTTTCCCAGTTAGCAGAATTTAGTGGCAATGCCTGTGGGTGTTTTATTTGGATAGAATAGTATCAGCTTGCTTTCCTCACAACAACCCTGGGACTTTCACAGGGAAAGTCAATTCAATTTCATAGCGTTTATTAAACACCTCCTATGTGCCAGAAACTCTAGTAGGTGCTGAGGATACAAAAAGAAAAGGGAAACTATTCTAGTCCTCAAGGGGCTTATGTTCTACTACAGGAAAACATGCACACAGGTGAGCCAATGCAAAATGTATACAAGGGGTAATGGTGGTATCAGTACAATTATGGGAAAACATAGTCTTCTTTTGGGAATATTAAAAAAAGCTGTCAAGAAGGGGAATATTCTGTTACATTGCTGGCAAAAGTAGGGGCAGTGATCCCATGGAAGTAAGTCAGAATAGGAATTATTTATTTTATTTTTTTATTATTAATTTATGTATTTACTTTTAGTTTATAACATTCTGTTCTACAATCCCTCGAGTTTCAAATATTCTCCCACTCCCTCTTCTCCCTCCCCCCCCATGGCAGCATGCAATCAAATATGGGATCTACAAATACCTTCACATTAAACATTAGTCAGGTTGTAAAGAAGGATTATAACCAATGGAATGAACAATGGGAAGGAGGAAATAAAACAAGAAGGAATTATTTTAATAATATTTTTTGTGGGTGATATAGAAAGAGCACTTCCTGGGGAGGAAAGGGAGGGAATCAGGAAAGGCCACATGTAGGAGGTCTCAGTTAAACTGAGTTTTGAAGAGAATGAAAGATTTCAAAAATTAGAGGTAAAGAACAATAGCATTTCAGGTCTGGGGTACATTGAAAGGCGCAAAGATGGGAGATGGCATGCTGTAGACAGACAATAGTAAATATTTCAGTTTGTCTGGAATGCAGAATGTGTGTGGGGAAATGTGAAAGCAGTCTGGTAAAATAGGTTGGAATCAGATTACAAAGGCCTTTAATGTTTTCCATTTTACAGATGTGGAAACTGAGGCTCTGACCTAGGTGGTATAGTGGATAGAGCGTTGGACCTAGAGAAACAAGAGCCTGATTTCAAATCCTGCACCAGACATTTATTAGCTCTGTGACTCTGAGTAAGTTAGCCTCTATTTCCTCACTTCTAAAATGAAGATAAAAATGGCATCTAATTTAGAGGGTTGTTAGGGTCAAGTGAAATAATAAGTGAAAAACACTTTCCAATTTGTAAAGGGTGATGTAAGTAATAGCCATTCTTATTAAGAAGCTTATTCATGATCATATAGTAAGTGTTTGAGGCAAGATTTCAAACCTAAGTCTCCTAACTCCAAGTCTAGCCCTTTGTCCATAATACCATACTGCCTTTCAATCGTGAAAAGTTGAACAAAAAATGAAATTTGATTTTTTTTACATTCTATCAGTGCAATGAGTGTACCACTGCATTAACTGTGAAAACAGAGTGCTCTTTTGGAAATTTAGAAACTCCCCTTGTTGCAGGTAGGGAAAATCTTGTCATGTGGTCAGCAAAAGTAAGTCTAGTGACCCATGAAAGGAAGTCAGAATAGGGCAGATTTTCATAAAGTACATTGAATGTGCAGAAAAGGGCCCCATAGTTATTTTTATTTCTTTCTCCTAAATTAACATTTTTCAACATCTTTCTAGAGGTGTAGAGTGAGTCTGATTTAAGCAGTGAAACTCAATTGAATTTCTATAAAGTCAGGTGTGAGGAGACCAGGACCTAATCTTGTCCTTGAAGCTCCCTCAATGGTAAATTTCCATCTTATATAGAAAGATTTACTTACGACATTCTGAAATTCATTTCAGACTTACAAGGAGACTTTAAATTGTCTGAGATTGAAGGCTATTAGGAGAGCATTTCAGCCTATCAGCATGAGGTGACTAGATATAGACTTATAATCTCTGTCTCTGCCAAAGAAAAATGGGCCCTTTGTCAAGTATTCCCATCTGATTAGAAAGAATCTTGAATAAAAAATATTGTGAATTCACTGTTTCTTTAAGGGATGGTAGCCAAACTTACTGATCAGGTGCATAGAACTTTACATAAATCCTGTTTGGTATTTACAACAACCTCATATTATTAGCCTTTTTTGTTTTTGCTAACACCTATGCTGATTTCATCTGTATAGGGAATTCCCAGTAAGGAAATTTCTTCTACTAATTCAGATCAGCCCTGGCCCTGCATCTTGTAGTCCTAGTTGCCTAAATTACTGAGAGTTTGAGTTGTTCAGGGTTGTCCAGATGGTATGTGTCAGAAACAGAAACTGAGCCCCTTTATATTCCTAGTTCTGATTGACTCTCTATCCCACTATTCCAGGCTGCCTCTTAATATATGAGTAAACTGTCGTGTCAAAAAGCTAGTAAATGCCAGAAATTAGCCTTGATTCAGTCTCTCCTAACTCTAGGTCCAGCATCCTTTCCATTATGCCTCTGTCTCATCTGTATAGTACCAAAGAAGTTTTAATGCTGCTTATTTACATGAAATTCTAGTCAGGAAGGGTATCAATCAGGGAGAGGCTTGGGAGGGCAATCCAAGCACTTTCTTCATCTGAGGCACACATTTACATTACCAAAAAAAAAAAGAAAAAAATCTAGTCTTTTTCTTTTGTTAAGATAAATATCCAACTGCCTCATGCAACTTGGACTTTGGTAGCAATTCAGAACGATTAACAGCTGGTTCTACAGAAGCAGACAGACTTGATATTGGGGAAAAATTCTCAACAGTTAGGGCCATTCAAAGGTGCCTGGCAATAGTGGACATCTCATTTACTGGAGAAGATTTTCAAACAGAAGTTAGATGACCATTTTCTGGAATGTCATTGAAAGGATTCTTGGTAAAGGTCAGAGCAGATAATTAAAATGAGTATTTATATTGTGCTTCAAGGTTTACAAAGCACTTCATATTTGTAACTCAGGGTGCAAGCCTGGATCACTTTTTTTTTTTTTGGAGGGCAATTGTTATTAAGTAACTTGCCCAAGGTTACATGGCTAGTTTTTTTGTTTGGGTGTTAAGTGTCTGAGGCTGGAACCGAACTGGGGTCCTTCTGACTCCAGGGCCGGCACTTTACTTACTGCACCACCTAGCCGACCCTGGATCATTTTTCTTTTTTTTTTTTGAAGAAGCAAATTTAATGTCAAAATCAGAGTAATATAGGTAATGGAAAGCTATTTTTAACAAGTTTCTCTGATAAACATCTCACAGACATATAAGGATTTAATGTAACTTATATATACTATGGGTCATTCTTTAGTAGATAAATTCTGAGACACTTTTCAAGGAACAAAAAAGCTAAGCTATCAACAATCATACGAAAAAATGCTCTAAATTACTAAGAGAGATGCAAACCAAAGCACCTTTGAAGTTCTACCTCACACCTACTGGACTGGACAAGATGGAAATGAAGGAAGCAATACACTAAAAGATCTCCAAGGTACATTCATCCTTATCCCCCTTATCATATCACCAATTATGCCCAGCCAGGCCTCAGCCTGGGATCACTTCCACCACCCATCACTCTTTACTTTTGTGCCTACATAGATAGTTTACTTTGTATACATTTGTTTGCATGTTGTCTTGCCCATTAGATTGTAAATTCCTTTAGGATAGACTGTCTTTTGCTTCTTTTTGTAAACCCAGCACTTAATACAGTGCCTGGCACATGGTAGGTGCTTAATAAAGGTCTATTGATTGATTGTTTGACAGGGTTAGATGGTTATATCAAAAATTGTAAAAAGCTTTTTATATAAAGTACCTCCTGGTGTGGATCCAGAGATAATGTTAAAGAGTTTCCAATATAATAAAATGATCATATTTTAAGTGCTTTGACACATTTGTATTACATTAAAAATCTGAGTATTTTTCTGCCTGATAAGTTTTGGTAATGGCAGTAGAGTTCTACCTAGTCTCAAAAAATAATTGGCTAGGGGTGGCCAGGTAGCACAGCGAGTAAGAACACCCGCCCTAGTGTTGGGATGACCTGGGGATCAAATCCGGGCTCAGATACTTAGCACCACACCCAGAAATAACTGGCTGTGTAATCTTGAGCAAGTTACTTAACCCCAAATGCTTTAAAAAAAATTGGCTAGCTTATTAGCATTTAAACTCTCTTAAACTTAAGTTACTTGAACTTAGTCCTTTATTTCAATTCTAGTAGACAGACATAGTTTTCTTCCAAAAGATAATTGGAACTAATTATTACAGTTTTATTTTGAAAGAAAGAAATGGTGCAAAATATACTTAGGTACAATAAAATATTTGGCTACTTCTTCCACAGATTGTTCAGAACTCCATCTTGTTCATTCATTTACCATTTTCTTTGTTCAGCATCTCTCTAGGTTCATTAGGTAGAGGAATCTTCAGGTTGGAAGGTTCCATACTCCAGATGTCCTTAGCATATTCCTTAATTGTTTGGTCACTTGAGAATTTTCCTGAGGCAGCTATGTTTTTCACTACCATTCTGGTCCACTCTTTTGAATTCATGTATAATTGACTGGCTTTTTCTTGACACTTGATATAGGATTCATAATCTGCAAAGACTTTAAACCTATCATGATAAACTTGCATATCGATGATGTCTTTGAAAAGGTCTGGCTGCTTTGGAGAGAAGAAGCCATTATCAATCTGATCAATGGCCATTTTCAGTTCTGGAAGCTTCTCATAATATTCTTTAGCATCATACCCTTTGCTGTCCAGAGTAGCAACATCATCTACCCTCATGCCAAAGATGAACAGGTTCTCTTCTCCAGCTTCCTTGGCCATTTCTACATTTGCTCCATCCATGGTGCCAATGGTGAGAGCTCCATTCAGCATGAACTTCATATTGCCTGTTCTGGAAGTTTCAGTGCCAGCAGTTGAAATCTGCTCTGACAAGTCTGTGGCTGGAATAACTTTTTCAGCCAGAGACACTCTGTAGTTTTCTAAGAAGATGACTTTCAACTTGCTTCCAACAACAGAGTTGTTGTTCACCACATTGTTCACCACATCAACCACAGATGTGATGAGTTTGATGATCATTTTAGCCATATGGTATCCTGGAGCAGCTTTTCCTCCAATTATAAGTGTTCTAGGCATCTATGGTTTCTTAGGGTCTTTTTTAATGCGGTTATACATTGTAATGATGTGAAGGCAGTTCATGAGTTGTTGCTTATACTCATGGATCCTTTTAACTTGCGCATCAAACATAGAAGATGGATTGATTTTTACTTTGTATTCCTTCTCCAGGAACTGAGAAAACTTGAATTTGTTTTCCTGCTTCACATAGAAAACTATCATCAGAAACAAAGCTGTGCAGCTTGGTCAGCTGGCTGAAGTCTTTCACATAGTCTTCCCCAATTTTCTCTGCAATTAACTCTGCAAGTCCTGGGTTAGAGAGTAGGAGCCAGCATCTTGGAGCTATCCCATTGGTTTTATTCTGAAATTTGTCTGGTTCTAGTTCACTGAAGTCCTTGAAAACTTTAGTCTTCACAATGTCAGAATGAATCTTTGCCACGCCATTCACAGCATGAGAGCCCATGATACAGAGATGGGCCCCCCCTTCCTCTTCTGTTAGAGACATCCTTCGGAGACAGTCTTCATCTTTAGGGAACAATGATGCAATTTTATCTAAGTGTTTCTGATTGATCTCATAGATGATTTGTAAATGTCGTAGGAGAAGTTTCTCTACAAGTTCCACTGGCCAGTGCTCTAATGCTTCTGGGACAACAGTATGGTTGGTATATGCAAATGTCTTTGTTGTGATTTTCCAGGCCTTAGGCCAGGGCAATCTTTCAATGTCAACCAAAATTCTCATCAACTCAGGGATAGCAAGGGCAGGGTGTGTATCATTCAGTTGAATGGCAACCTGATCTGGAAAAGCATCAAATGCTGTACCAAACTTGGAGGCTTTAAAGCATCAGATGACATCTTGTTAAGTGGCAGCCACAATAAAGTACTCCTGCTTTAATCTCAGCTCCTTTCCTTCAAAAAAATTATCATTGGGATACAGGACATGAGAGATGTTTTCAGCAAGATTTAGGTCCAGAACTGCCTGAATATAGTCACCGACATTAAAGTCACTGAGGTTAAAGTCATTTGGTGCCCAAGCAGACCACAGTCGCATGGTATTGACAGTGTTATTCATGTATCCAGGCACAGGTGTGTCACAGGACAGTGCAAGGATCATCTGAGTATCAACCTATTTGGTGCCAGTTGGAGTATGGGTTACTCTTTCATAGAAGTGGACAGGGACCATGAATTCTGGATGAGCTTTCTCCCAGGGGTTACCGTGTCTGAGCCAATCATCTGCTTCTTCTACCTGCCAACCTTCTCAGATCTTTTGATTGAAGATTCCATATTCATATTGGATTCCATATCCATAGATTGCAAGTCCAAGTGTTGTCATAGAGTCTAAGAAACAGGCTCTCACTTTGTCCTTCACATCTATGTGTTGATAAATCTGGAAATGGCCACAGCTGCTGCTGATCTGGAGTCCCTCAGGCGGCTGCTGGTCAGGCCTGCCCTGGGGCTAAAACCTCGGCATGGGGCTGGGCTGGTCTCCCAGAGCATTGCGCTGACTGATTACTGCTGTCCTGCCAGGCTGTTCTCAGCGGGAGGTTAGCTTCTCTGTGTCATTTTGTGGGTTCTGCAGCTCCAAAGTTTGTTTGGCGTTGCCTTTTTACATGGATTGGGGAAGGTGGAAGCCGGAGCAGGGGGGAGGTCCTGCTTCTACTCTGCCATCTTGACTCGGCCCACCCCCCCCCCCCCCCACCCCGATCATTTTCATAAGACTCTCCTTACTGGTGGAAAGGATGCTGACTTCATGCCCACTGCCTTGTGTGAGAGTCAGAGTTGGCACAAGAACTTGGGAGAGGAGAGACATATTTCTTTCTTCCTGCCTTAAGAGAGGACAAATATGATTCCAGACTCTTTCTGGGGAAGAAACACAGATAAAAAGAAAGAAAAAGGCTTTGGGAAGTGTCAGACTTGCAGAGGACGTAGTACCTCACCATGCCCCTGATTTCAAGCTTTCATCCCTTTGGACTTAGAGAAATTTTCTCTTGTGGAAGATTAAGGGCTCTTCCTCTGTTGGCTGAATTGAGGTATTTCACTCCCATTGGGAGAGCTCACTCACTGTCTATTGGTGGGTATATTCTTTATATATAGAATTCTTTATAAGTTCTGATTTTTGTTTGTTATCTCCTTGGATAAGTGGGTTTATTCATTATTCACTGTTTGTGATGGTCTTTCGTGTAAGTAAAATTTAATGGGAAGGGGTCAAGTCATAGGATATAAGCTTGGGGTACCCTTTCTCTCTTAAGAGATAGCAACTAGGGAAACATTCTTTAACCTAAGAATGGGATCATATCCCCTTAGACTGATAATATATAGAGGTGCAGGTAGATATGATTCTAGTCTGAGAAGACGGAGCATCTAGCCTAGTGGTTCCAATTCCCTCCAAGCAGGAATACAAGTTTCTGAAAAAGGGATGAGGGAGCAAAACTTCCCTCAAACTGAATACATAAATACAAGTAACCTGCCTGGGTTATGTACCTAGGTGAAGCAAGGTGACACAGTGAGTAGAATGCTAGGCCTGGAGTTAGGAAGACTCATCTTCCTGAGTTCAAATTTGGCCTCAGACATTTACACATCTTACACATACACAATCTGATTTGATATTCAACTGACTATAGGAAACTTGTAGAGGAGCAAACACTTTCAAAGAGGTAAAGAAAATTGCCCTGGATACACATCTATTAAATATCAGACACGAGTTTTAAATCCGGGTCCTCTGAACTCCAAGTTCAGCACCCTTTCTACCTTGTGCCACACTATTTCTGAGGATCTTTGAGGTCTTTTCCATCTGTGAGGTTCTGTAATTTTGTGATTTCTACCTGAGAGAAAAGGTGAAACAACCTAGTTTTTAAACTTTTAACCTCCTTGAGAATCAGGCGTGTGCAAGATGTGGCAACACTGTTCCTTTCCTTCATGTGCAGGCCAGCAAGGGTGCTCAAGGTGCATGGCTCTATTGCTGTTACCTTCTGCATCATCATGTCTTATACTTCCTCCAGTTACTCACATCCAGGGATATTCTCATTGCCAGTTGGCAAGTGACTGAATGATCTGCTGCTTTTGTTTTCCTTCCCCTTCCCCTTCCCCTTCCCCTTCCCCTTCCCCCTTCTTCTTCTCCTTCTCCTTCCCCTTTTCCTTTTCCTTTCCTTTCCTTTTTTTAAAGCAATTGGGGTTAAGTAACTTGCTCAAGGTTACACGGCCAGTTATTTTGTGTGGGTGCTAAGTTTCTGAGGCTGGAACCGATCCTGGGTCTCCCGACTCCGGGGCTGGTGCTCTTACTCCTGTGCCACCTGGCCACGTCTGCTTTTGTTTTTCTGAAAGGTTTGCACCTCTCGATTCCATTTAGAGATGGGCACCAACAAAAACAAAACTTATACTAGGCAACAAAAGGAAGATTTTCAAGTTGAGTCCTCCTGGAACAGTACTAAGAATTTCTAACTTTCTGAAAGGGAAGGACTTTTAGGAATGATCTCATAATCCTAGTGCTAGAAAGGCCCTTAGGTGTCTAATTCAAATTCCTGGCCCATTGATGAATCAGAACAGATCCCTCTTCATTCTTCCTCTTCAAACCAGTCTATCTTGCTAATTTCTGCTGAAATGTCATTTTTGTCATGTTATTCTTCAGTCCTAACACCTTCAATGGTTCCCCGTTAACCTCCAGATAAAGTTCTCATGAAGAGGCACTGTAGTGTAGTGGATAGAGTATTGGAATTGGAATTACTCCCTAACTTACGGTTTTAAAAAGGAAAACATTTTGTAAAATTAAAAATGCTATGTAAATATGATGGGGCAGCTAGCTGGTATAGTGCATACAGTATCAGGCCTGGAGTAAGGAGAGTCTTCCTGAGTTCAAATCTGACCTCAGACACTTATTAGCTGTGTGACCCTGGGTAAGTCACATAACCCTGCCTGCTTGAGTTTCCTCATCTATAAAATGAACTGGAGAAGGAAGTGGCAAACCATTTCATTATCTATGTCAAGAAAATGCCAAATGGATTTTCACAGTTGGACATGACTGAAATGATTGAATAACAACAATAAAAGTGATAGTAATGTCAATCATGTCCCTAAGTTTTGATATGAATTAAGAAGTAGAAAAAAATAGAATGTTTTAGGCAATGTCTATGTCCCCAGTTACTGGACAAGTCTAAAATCCACTCTACATGCAACTAGCCAAACTGATTAGTTACCATCCATCCACTCATCTATCCTGTAGTATGGCTGGCATCCTGCAATAGTCCAAGAAACACTGAGGGTGTGGTGCAGTGAAAAACAAACTAATAAGGTCAAGAGCAAACTCAGTCCTATTATTTAACCCAACTCAACCTAGTACAGATACAATAACTCAATCCAACAAGCATTTATCATGTGCAAAGCATTGTGCTGGATATAGGGAAGGCAAAGACAAAATTAACAGTCCCTATCCTCAAGTAGCTTAGAAGGGTTATAGTGTATAAATACATACCTAGGTACATATTTGTTTTTGTTCAGTAGTTTCAATCATGTTTGACTCTTCATGACCCCATTTGGGTTTTTTTGGCAAAGATACTAGAGTGGTTTGCCATTTCTCTATACAGCTCATTTTACAGATGAGGAAACTGAGGCAAACAGGTTTAAGTCACTTGTCCAGGTGTCTGAGGCCAGATTTGAACTCAGGAAGATGACTCTTCCTGACTCCAGGCCTGGCACTCTATCCACTGTGCCATCTAGCTGCCCCCCCAGGTACATTTACCCATGATAGTTTGATGGAATGGGCACTAACAGGACAATCGGCTCCAAGCAAACTAATGCAATGAGCAAATTCATAGGCAGGGTTTCATGGTCCAGGTAGTGTTTGGGTTTCAGCACAGTTAAGTAGGCAGGTCTGGAAAAAAGGTAAATTTGTATGGGAGTAGTGTCCAGGAGCCTGCTTCAAGGGCCTCCACCATCTGGCACCAGACTAAATTACTATTTAGTGTTCAAGGTCTTGTCAGAAATATAGCCATTTAAGTCAGGGAAGGTATGCTGGCCATCCTTCCTTGTCCCCCTCACATCAATGATTTTGACTAGCAGTTGCTGGGCTGCTAGAAGCTCGAATACTGAAACATGGTCAATACCTCTTCACTCTTTACTTTTAGCCCATGGGGACTCAAAGACACACAGTTGGAATGATTCCAAGAACCCTCCTGTTGCTGAGCATGTACACCCTACCTTAGGAATGGCATTTGACTCACTTAGGCACTCTAAGTGAAATAGATAAAGGGACTCTAGATCTCTGTTCCATTAAGAAGAGACTTGATACATACATATATAAGACTTCTCTTGAATTTCCACTTCTGACCAACAGAGATACTGGCATCCCCAGGAATAGGCTTCTTAGGGAAATAAATCCTCTGCTGTTTGAATAACCACAAATGACAAGTTAATTCCTAAAATTCAATTGCTTTCTAAATTTTCTACTGCAGGCGACTATCTCATAATGTACTGAACATTAAGAAAATGAAAGAAACAGTCATGTAATCCTCAGGGGAAAGCAAGTCCTTCAGACAGAGCCAGCATTTTCTCCTTTTTTAGCTAAATGGATTCTTTTCCCTCTCCTCCAGCTTCTTTATCTCTAATTATGAACTGGCTGAAATGCAGTAAAGTTTTGACCAAAATCAGCATGGTTTTAAACACATTTGACTCTGAAAAGCAAAGGACATCACATTTAATAAGTTTGCATTTTAACTACTGGCTGAAGTCTCAGCTTAACAGATAAATACAGGGCCATCAATTGGAGTAGAGTCTATGAATCTGAAGGGGGCCTTAGGATAATCAGGGATCATTTTTTCCATTCATTTGCAATTCAATTTACACATTCAAATTTGGAATAATAAGGGCCTTATAGGTCATATAGTCCAATCTCCTCATTTGGCAGATGAGAAAACTGAGCATCAATTCAATTTTGTTGTTGTTCAGTCATTTCAATTGTGTCTGACTCTTCATCACCCCACTGGGAATTTTCTCAGCAAAGATATTGGAGTGGTTTGCAATTTCCTTCTCCCATTCATTTTGCAGATGAGGAAACTGAGGCAAACAGGATTAATTCACTTGCTCAGCCAAATGTCTGAGGCCAGATTTGAATTAAGGAAAATGAGTCTTCCTGACTCGAGACCTGCCCTCCTATTCATTGTACCATCTAGCTGCCCCTCACTTCAAGTGAGCAGACATTTATGAAGTGTTTCCTATGTACAAGGCACTGTCTTGGGATACAGAGATGAAAAAATGAAATCATGCTTGCTATCAAGTTTAAGATCCAATAGATTATATAGAAAATGGTCACAAATAAGTATTGTGCAGGATAGACGGTGATATGGGTAAAAAGGAGAACAATGCTCTGGGAAAATGTGAGGAAAGAGAATTGTTGTGGTTAGGATATTAGGGAAGGCTTCACAGAGGTCACACTTGACATGGGCCTTGGAGGAAGAGAATTTCTTTTTTTTTTTCTTTTTAGAGGGCAGTTGGGTTGTGACTTGCCCAAGGTCACACAGCTAGTTTTTGTGTTAAGTGTCTGAGGTCAGATTTGAACTCAGGTCCTCCTGACTCCAGGACCGGTGCTCTATTCACTATGTGACCTAGCTGCTGCAGAGGAAGAGAATTTCAATAGGCCGAGGTGAGCAGGTGGAATATATCCTTTGCAAGGGAAAGCCTGAATGAATGCAGGAGGAGAAAGAGAGAGAAGGATAAGATTGGAGAATAGCTGAGCAGACATTCGTGGTATAGTAGAGAAAGCACCAAGCTTAGAGTTAGGAAGATGTAGGCTTTGTATCCCACCTCAGACACTAGCTGTGTGACCCTGGGCAAGTCACTTAAACCTCTCTGTGCCGCAGTTTCCCTAAATGCAAAACTGGGATGATAACAGAACCTACCTTGCAAGGTTGTTATGAAGATCGATTGCAAAGCACTTAATACAGTGCCTGGAATATAGTAAGCATTACTAGCGTAGTAAGTATAAGTTAGCTTTATGTCAGAAGCTATTCTTCCACTGTTACTTTCAGTATGGTTCCCAGAGACAAAACTGACCTCGCCAGAGACACCAATGCCATCTATTGTTGCACTTGCCTTTACATCTTCTCACCTTTCGACACAGTGGATCACCACTCACTCCCCAATCTCCATTCCTCTCTTGGTCTCCAAAGATCATTATTTTCCTCTGATCACTGAAAATTCCAGCAAGCCCTGTTGGAAGGTTACTTATTCTTTCACCTTCATGGAAGTCTCCAAGACCTTTGGTCTTGATTTTTCTTTTCTTAAAACGTGAGTTTTATTTATTTGTACCTTAAAAAAAAATCATAGTTATTAAAAAAAAAATACTACCACTTCCTACTACTCCCTGCTCCACATCGATTCCTTCATTATATCAAATAAGAAAAATTAAACAAAAATATTCAATATGGTGATCATGTCTGACTGTCATACAATTTGTCTTACTAGTTTTCTTCTCTACTAAAAGACAGGAGGTGTGTTTCCTTATCTGTTGTCTAGGACCTTAGTTGTTTTTTCAATGACTTTGTTTTTGGTTATAGCATTCATTTCCAGCAGTTTTATTCTTGGGATGTCACCCACTTCCAAACATTGTTACCCTCTGTAAATAGGTTCCTCCCTTGGTTCAGAACTAGGTAATGCTCTTGTAGGGCTTATTCTGGCCCCAGGTAATTTCTTGCTGCTTTATTTCCTTAGGCATCGATACACAAAATACTGAGCAAAAAACCTGCTTACCTCCTCTAAAGCATACTGTAGAGTATGGAGATTGGCTCAGAAGAGCTCAGAATTAAGTCAGAAATACAGGCCATGAACAAATTTAATGATTTTTTTCTTTATTTTGTTATGCAGTTCCTTCTAAATTGATGACATCTGTGTATAGAGTGGAGCCTCTGGGCTGTAGAGGCCCACTTCTAGATCTATCACAGAACTAAGTCAAATGCTCCATTTATAAGATATATTAGACTATAAGAAGTTTATAGACAAATATTTTTCAGAGTCCAATCAAGGCCAGCCATGAGAACTTGCCCAATAAATCTAGAAATTCAGTTAAGGGTGAAGCCAGACTTTCCCCTGTCTTTTTCCTTTGCCACATCAACCAATTACAATGCTTACAGATCCCAAAGTATAGAGGTGGAGTAACATAAAATGCTTTATTTTTAAAAACACATTTTCATTTATTTTCTTATATATTTTCTAATTGTATGTAAAACTTTTTAACATTCATTTTTTAAAACTTTGAGTTCCAAATTCTCTTCTTCCCTCCTGCCCCTACCCCATCCCTTGAGGTCAGCAATATGATATTGATTACATGTGATGTCATGCAAAACATATTCCCATATTAGCAATATTCCAAAGAAGACACATACAAAATAACAAGAAAAATAAAGGAAGTAAAAGAAAACAGTATGCTTTAACCTGCGCTCAGGATTCATCAGTCCTCTCTCTGGAGGTATATGGCATTTTTCATCACGGGTCCTTGGAATTGTCTTGGATCATTGTCTTGCTTAGGGTAGCTAAGTCTTTCACAGTTAGTCATCCTTACAATACTGCTGATAGATAATGCTTTAAATCCCCTTTAATGAATGCCCCACAGCCCCTGGGAAATAAGGAAAACTGGCAAAACATCATCAATGCACATTTAAGATAGGACCTTTCTTTATAAAAAGGGAAAGCTTGGAAACTGTCTTGTTTGCTATTTCCCTACAAATCTTTCTGACCCTGAAGGTGGTCACTTCAGATAGCTGGGGGTTGGGGCAGGGGGAGAAAAGCTTGAAGATGTTCTGTACTTCCTTGTCGCCTTTTGAGGACTTAACTGGCTATAAGAATATAATTCAACAACTATCATTTATATACCTAGGTTTTGTATATGGGCTGTCTTCGCTTTTATTAATATGAACATCACTTTACCATACACACACAAAATCACCCAACTAGAATAACATTTGCTGTTATATGGTAGGTTAATATGGACTGAAGAGTCTAATCACCTCTTCATATTTGCTTCTATTGGCACTAACATAGCATTAATTAATTAATTTTAAGATAATATAATATTTTATTTTCTCCCAATTACATCTTAAAACAATTTTTTGAAGTTTTGAGTTCCAAATTCTATCTTTCTCTCCCCCCTCCTGAGACAGTAAGCAATCTGATATAGTTTATACATGTGCAGTCATAAAACATTTCCATGTTAGTCATTTTGCATAAGAAGACTAGAATTAAAGGAATGAAAGAAAGCTCAGTTTATAAGATATCTTAGACAATAAGACAAATAACTAAATCAGTTTATTTTTTTGCAGATGAAGCAGACTAAAAATATAGAATCTCATTGGATGATAGACCTTGTCCTTGACCCTGCAGGAGGCTGGATACAAAATATAGGATCCCATTGGTTGAGAAATAGGCTAATGAACAGACCTTGACAGATCTTTCTTGACATTTCAGGAGGTCCTACCAAGCCTATGATCAGATGCCCAGTCTGGGCTGACAAACAGATGGCAAAACATCTACGTGGTCTGATGGGCCAGTAGCCAGGCAGACCTCTGACCAGCAAATAGGGCTACTTCTTGGTCAAGTCCTCATGGTCATCTCCCAGTGCTGAGCAATAAAGGGATGAGGGACAGAGGGGCAACAAAACTCCCTGGGGGGGGGAGACTTTCCATGTAATAGAGTCACTTCCACCATGCTGGACTTGATCAACATAACCAGGAAAAACCAGGGTAGAGGTCCTCTAGTGAGATTCCTATGATTTTTAAAAATTAAATTTTATGTTTATTTTTAGTTTACATCATTTCCACAAGATTTTGAATTACACATTTTCTCCCCAACTTTCCCCTACTCACCACCCCAAAACAATGATCCCACTGTATACCCTCTCCTCCAATTTGCTCTCTCCTATATCCTCCCCCATACCCCCTCTGACTTTCCAGTAGGGCAAGTTGCATCTCTATACCTCAGTGCCTGTATATCTTATTTCCAGTTGCATGTAATATATATATATATATATATGAATGACTACATTTCCCTCCATTCTATCCTGCCCCCCACTTGTTCTATTCTCTACTTTGACCCTGTCCCTTTTCAAAAGTGTGTGCTTCCAACTTCCCTCCTCCCAAGCTGTCTTCCCTTCCATTATCCCCTGTCTCATATCTTTCCCCCCCTACTCTCTTGCTAGATACCCTATTTTGTGCATATGTCATTCCTTCCCTAAGCCAAATTCAATGAGAGTAAGGATAACCCATTCCCTTTTGGCTTCCTGTTCTTCCCCTCCATTGTAACAGTTTTCTCTTGCCTCTTCTATGTGGGATAATTTACCCCATTCTGTCTCTCCCCATTTGCCCTCATTATATTCCTCTCTTACCTCTCAATTTCACCTTTTAAGTACCATCCCTTCCTATTCAACTGGTCCTGTGCCCTCTGTCTATATATACACATACTCACATATGTATTCATACACCCATATACCCTCCTATATAAACATATATGAATGTACACACACACAATACATATATATATATATATATATACACACACACATTTCTATTCCCTTCAACTATACTCATACTGAGAAAAATTTCATAAGTTACAATTATTATTTTTCCATGTAGGAATGTAAATACTTCAACTTTGATAAGTTCCTTATGATTTCTTTTCCCTCTTTATCTTCTCATGCTTCTTGTATCTGAATGTCAAATTATCTATTCAACTCTAATTTTTTCATCAAGAATGCTTGAAAGTCCTCTATTCCACTGAATGACCATATTTTCCCCTGAAATATGCTCAGTTTTGCTGGGTAGGTGATTCTTGGTTTTAATCCCAGCTCCTTTGACCTCCAGAATATCATATTCCAAGCTCTTCAATCCCTTAATGTAGAAGCTGCCAGATCCTGTGTTATCCTGATTGTATTTCCACAATATTCAAATTGTTTCTTTTTGGCTATTGTAATATTTTCTCCTTGATCTGGGAACTCTAGAACCTGGCTATAGTATTCCTAGGAGTTTTCTTTTTTGGGGTCTTCTTTAAGAGGTGATCAGTAGAATCTTTCAACCTCTATTTTGCCCTCTGGTTCTAAAACATCAGGGAAATTTTCCTTGAGAATTTCTTACAGGATGATTTCTAGGATCTTTTTTTTTTTATCATGGCTTTCACGTAATCCAATGATTTTTAAATGATCTTTCCTGGATCTATTTTCCAGGTCAGTGGTTTTTCCAATGAGATATTTCACATTGCCTTCTATTTTTTCATTCTTTTGTATCTGTTTAATAGTATCTTGATTTCTCATAAAGTCACTAGCTTCCATTTGCTCCAATCTAATTCTGAAGGAATGATTCTCTTCAGTGAGCTTTTGAGATTCTTTTTCCATCTGGCAAATTTGGCTTTTTAAGGCATTCTTCTCCTCACTGGCTTTTTGAACCTCTTTTGCCATTTGAGTTAGTCTATTTTTTAAGGTGTTATTTTCTTCAGTCAGGTTGTTGACTCTCTTTTCATGATTTTCTTGCATCATTCTCATTTCTCTTCCCAATTTTTCCTCCACTTCTCTTATTTCATTTTCAAAATCCTTCTTAAGCTCCTCTATGGCCTGTAACCAATTCATATTTTTCTTGAAAGCTTTTGGTGCAGGAATTCTGACTTTGTTGCCTTCCTCCTGTTCCATGCTTTGATCCTTTTTGTCCCCAGAAAAGGAGTCCAAAGTTGGATTGCTGTGCTTGCTTTGCTTCCTTTGCTTGCTCAAGTTGCTGGTCAATTACTTGACTTTTGAGCTTTTTGCCACAGTAGAACTCTGCTACCAGAGAGGAGAACTTTGTACCAAATGCTGGGTTTTTCTCAGCTGCTGAAGGTATTAGTTGGGTGCCCTCTCTGAAGCCTCCACACACTCTGGTTTACTGATCACACACCCCAGGACCTCCACCGTAGACAGTGATCCAGATCCAAGGAGGTTAAAGCAAGAGTGATTACCCCTTAGACTGGTTGCTTGGTCCCCCTACAATTTGCAGGCCAGAAGTTCTAAAGCAGCCATGGGGCTGCGACTGTCATGGTCCCTCAGCCACTTCTCCCTCCAGGGGCAGAGGCCAGACGGCACTCCCAGACTTCTTGTTCCCACAAAGTCCACTGACCTCTCACTTTGTCTTTGGCATTTTGGGGTTGATAATTCTGGAAACTGCCACAGCTGTTGGTGATCCACTCTCCCAGAGTCCCTCAAGGTTGGGCTGCCTGGGTCTAAAACCTCAGACTCAAGTGGGGCTGGGCTCTGTTCCCAGTGTGCTCTGATCAACCCTTCCTGCTGGTCTGTCAGTCTGCCTTCAGTGGGAGGTTGGTTTCTCTCTGTCACTTTGTGGGTTCTATAGCCCTAAAGTTTGTTTAGAGTCATTTTTTATAAGTATTTGAGGTGGTTATGGGGGGAGCACAGGGAGTCTTCTTACTTGTATGCTGCCATCCCTAAATCAGTTTTAACATGGTAAATATTGAGTACTAATTGCTGTGGGCTGCTCAGTGTAGAACACTATGCATGATCGGAAATGTGAATAAGAAATGACCAAGCCATGTGGGTAGTTCAAGGAAGAACGCTGAACTCCATTTATTGATTTTTATAAGTACAAGGTTTTTATAGAGCAAATGAGACAAAGGAAGAGGACTCAAGTATTGTTATCATTATCTTAGTTTGTCACATCCTAGAAGTAGCACAGAATAGATAATTTGATAAGGATTTGTTATCTAGAAGACTAAAGTCTTAGCGTAAGACCTCTCAGGTATCATAAACGGATACAATTGAGAGCAAACTTCAAAGCCAAAGCTGCAATCCTCAAAAGACATCACATTTAGAGCTGACCACCCAAAGATACCTGAGTGCAGAATCAGATATTTTGGCTCTCAATAACTAAAGTCTTGGGGTATAGCCTGTTGGTCTCAGAGCTCAAACAATATCCTTATAAGTGTAACCCAGATCAAAAGAACTCAGGAGCTAACTTAAGGAAAAGTCACATCTCAAAGACATCTTTGATATTCAAGTCCACTGATATCAAGGTAATTATCTGAAGTCCTGGCTCAGGCCTCTTTGGCTCCCAACAACTAATATAGCATTTCTAATAGTGAGTAATCTCACAGTAAGGACACCCTTCTGAATCAAAAGTCACAAGGTCTTAAGTCAGAAATAAAGAAGAGCCTTAGAATAATAAGCTGACTCCTTCATTTTACAGATAAAGAAACAGACCCAGAGATGTTAAATGACTAGCACAAAGTCATACAGTTAATTTTGTCTTGGAGTAATTTTCAACTCTATGCTAGCCTTCATTATACATATTTGTCTTTTCATTAATTCAAACCAGATGCTCCAGAAACTCTGTAATTCCTTTATTTAATGTACATTCTAAATCCAGGCCACTGATTCCCTGGACATGGCAATCTCTTTCCCTTCCCCATATTTTTGCTCTTCCCCTTCCTTTTCCCCTCCTCTCTGGCCCCTTTGTCCTGGAACATCCAACCACCTCTGCAGACGTTTCACCAAACTATTAGTGAATTCCTCCTGGAGCTTTCATTTTGTGGTGGGAAACATTCCCAACCTGGCCCTGTTCCTGGCTTCTAAACTTCAAAACCATGCCCCCATACTAGCTACCTGCAACACCTCATCCCCTCAGTTTTCTGCTTCCTTTTTATGTTGTCACCTTAGATTAGAATGTAACTTCTTTGAGGGCAGAGGTTGTACTTCTTTTTACTTATATTTGCAGCCCCAGTGCTTAGCATAGTACCTGGCTCAAGTGCTTAATAAATGCTCATTTCCTTTCTTTCCCTTTTCTTTATTTCTTTTTTCTCCCTTTCTTCTCCGCCCCTGACCTTTCTTTCTTCTTTCTCCATCTCCCTTGCTTCCTTTCTCCCTCTTTTTTTCCCTGCTCCTGAAATTACAGTTCTTCTTGAAACTTTTTTATAACTGCAAGAGAGGAGTGAATTATTCTTTAAGGTTGATCTATACCAGTGACATCTGTGCAGTGCTATATAGTAAGCATTCAATAAATGCTTTTTTAAAAAATCATCTCTGTGCAGGTATAGTATGGCATAATGGATAGAAAACTATCTTTAGACTTAGTAAGACCTTGGTTCAAATTGTATCTCTGACATTAGTGACTGAAGTAGGTCACTTTATCATCAAGTGAAAGATAGAAGTTGACAGATATTGGCCCAAGTGACCTTGGGAAAGTCACTTAAACTCTTAGTATTCTAGGCAGCTCTCAAAGAGTGTAAATTAAAGAACACTTGCTGCTTTGCATTGGTAGAGGGAGACTTTTTATTGGGACTTTCCTCTGTAGGGTAGTTGTTTTTTTGACTAGCCACGTATCTCAGGAAGCTAGAACTAATTACAGAGAGTAAGAAGACAGTGATGTCCTGTATTCCTTTCAAGTGTGAACAAGTTTTTTCTTCACTGAACTGGAAGGAACAATTTTGTTAGCCAAGAAATGATTGGGTCATAGCCTGAAGGGTCCTGAAAAAACCAAAACCCTGAGGTTGTTAGCTCTGTAATAGCCTAGGCAGAGGGACTTAGATCTTAATGGAGTGGAGGAGGGAAAGCCTGGAAAATCCTTGGGAGATGGGGGAGCAGAAGCACAGACAGACAAACAACGCGAGAAGCAGGTGTCAGGACTCTGAAAGTAAAAAGATACTGTGTCACTGACACTCCCCTGAACTATAGGGACTACTGGACTCTTACTAAAGGAGGTAATTATGTATTTCTTTAAAATCTTTGTATTCAGCGATGGGAGAATAAAACTTTTTTCCTCTGGGCCCAGGAAGATCCTGTTTCTTAGAAGTTTATCCCTCTTTGTTTTAAACAGTTACTTTGTCTTTCCAGACAGCATTGATGAGAGACATTTACTAATCTGAGTGTACTTACTGGGAATGCAGTTGAGAGAAGGGAGTTGAGGGAAATCTCACAATAGTGGAGAGAGTTATAACTGAAGTGTTTTGGGGGTGGCTATGTGGCACAGTGAATAGAGCACCGGCCCTAGAATCAGAAGGACCTGAGTTCAAATATGGTCTCAGACACTTAACACAAAAAACTAGCCGTGTGACCTGGGGCAAGTCACTTAACCCCAATTGCCCTGCCCTCCCCACTACAAAAAAAAAAAAAAAGAACTGAGGTGTTTTGCCAGAGCATTGTCTCTGGGTAAGAGCTGGGAGCTTAAACAATAAAAAGAAATAGTAATAAAGATTGTCTAGTTATAACTTTTGAGAGCAGAGAAATAATTTACAAACAGGTGAATACTGTTGGCTAAACTATGTTAACCTTCCCACCCCATCATTGCTACATCTATACTAATACCCACAGGTGCAATCTCAGTCAATCCCACGTGTTTTAATCTGAGATCTATATATCCAATTATAGTTTCTTTCCTTTTGTCTTGTATCACTAATTGCCTATTCAACATTTTTAACTGATTACTGCATCTGGCCTTTCAAAACTCAACATGTCCAAAATGGAACTCATTATCTTTCTCTTCAGATCTTTATTTCTTCCCAACTTCCCCGTTTCTGTTGAGGGTACCACTATCTTTTCAGTCATTCTGGTTTATGAGTCATCATACCTTCCTTCTTCCTGCCCTCCCCTCCCCACATCCAATTAATTGCCAAATCTTATCGATTCTTTTCGTATTCATGCCCTTTTCTCCAGTCACACAGCCACCACCTCTTGTTTGAATTATTCTAATAGATGCTTAACTGGTCCCTCCTTGTGAGTCTAATCTCTCCCATCTTTAATCCATTATCTCACAAATGCCAAATTGATATTCCTTAAGCAAAGATCTGACCATGTCACTACTTAGCTCATGATACTCCAGTGGCTCCTAATTGCCTCTAGGATAAGATATAAATTTTTGTCTTTGGCTCTTGAAGCCTTTCTCCAATTTACTTTTCCAGGCTTATGGTATAATCCTTCTCCTCATGCATTTTATGTCCCAGCCAGACTAGCCTATTTGCTATTCTTATTTGGCATTCAATCTTGTGTTTCTGTGCCTTGGCCCTGGCTATTCCTAGTGCTTGGAATGCACTCATTCTTCATCTCTGACTTTTGGAATCCCTAGTTTTTCAAGTGCCACTTCCTACAGGAAGCTCTTCCTTCTTCTCTAAATTGTGAATTTCTTCCATTTCTGACGTGAAGTTACCCTGTATATATTTTGTATTTGCTTATCCACATACGTCTTAATTCTTCCTAGTATAATATAAGCTTCTTAATAGTGGAGAATGAATCAATCAACATAAAAAATCACACTCACCATATCCTAGTTACTGTGCTAAATGCTAAGGATACAATACAAGCCAACAAGACAGTCTCAGCCCATGAGGAGCTTACATTTTAATAGAGAAAAACAACATACAAAGGCAAACTAGATATAGGGAAGAGTGGCACAGGTATGAAAGAAGGATTTGGAAATGGCTGGGAAGTGGTGTGCTGTCCTGGTTCTAAGCCAGATAAGGTGAGAGCTCACATATCAGAGGTCAGTGGCAGAATTCATTCATTCATATTTAAATTGTATTACTTTCAGCATTTATTTGCCTGAAATGCTAGTCAATAGGCCGTTGCTTGATTATGTATCATGAAATCATAGATTCATAACTGGGAGGAAATTTAGAGATTGTATAGTACAACTTTCTCATTTTAAAGATGAGGAAACTGGGGTGGCTATGGGGCACAGTGAATAGAGCACCGGCCCTGGAGTCAGGAGGACCTGAGTTCAAATCTGGCCTGAGACACTTAACACAAAGACTAGCCTGTGACCTTGGGCAAGTCACTTAACCCCAATTGCCCTCCAAAAAGAAAATAAATAAATATGAGGAAACTGAGACCCAGAGAGGTTAAGTGACTTCCCAAGGTCACATAGATAGGATATGGCAGAGAGGGGATTCAAACTCTCTTTGACTACAAGTCTGTGATTTTTCCACTACAGCATTTTGCCGTTGATGAAATAATTTTATATCTTATAATATTCACATATTTTCATTCATCATCATGGGTTAAACACAGATTCATTTTTTTTTGAAGGTAAACTAAAAGAATGTAGGGTTAAGAAAGCAAAATAAAGTAAGGGAACATTTTAAAAAATGTATTTTGAATAGGGTTCCCATAAGCTAACCACAGCCTTTGCTGCATGCAACTGATACATTTCAAGAGACTTGATTTGACCAATGAGGTATCTGTATTTGGTCAAAATTGAGCTGTGTTTTATGGGTATTCTGCTGTACTCATTATAAATAGAATTCCAAGAGAAAGACTCATGAGAAGTAGCTGCATCACTCATTTTGAAGCAAGCTAAGGACTGCCTTGGGGTCTACCTTATGCCTCCAGGGTGAGTTAATGGGAGAAATGAGGAATAAGTGTGCCTTTAGCATGACAGGTGAGAAAGACTGTGTGACAGCGGGTTGTTTTATATAAAGAAAAATATCTGTGTTTCTATAATACCTTTCAACCTTATATACCACAGTCAAAATTCTTTGGGGATTCACATTAAGATATTCTCATGTCTTATTTCATGAAGGTGATGCTAAGCTCTTCTAAGGCTATGGCCAAAAAAAGTGCAAATTTGTATAGGTTCTATCAAGGCAGAAAGGCTTAGAGGATGAACTGGACTATTAACTCTGAGCTATAGTCTAATGGGATTCACGGCAACAGAGCAGAACACCAGGGAAAGAGTACAGGTTCTGGAGTGAGAGGGCCTAGGTTCAGATCCAGCCTCTGAATTATTACCCCTCAAGCACAAGTTGGATGACCCAGTGGCCCAATTAACCTCTCTGAGACCCAGAATCCTCATTGTAAAATGGGAAAGGTAGATTAGATGCCCTTGAGTTTCCTTCTAGCTCAATATTTTTGATCCTAAAGGATAAATATTAGGTGTATACACATAAATGTGTGTGTCTCTCTCTCTCTCTCTCTATAAAAATCTCTGTCTATCCATCTATCCATCCATCTGTTCATTCATCTATCCAGTCTCCAAGTCTTAGTGCAATTTTAAGCTATTAAAACTTAATAAATAGTTTTAAATAAGGAATTTTAAGCTACCAAAGTCTAAAACTATACTAAGAGTGTGGGGACTGCATAGATAGATAGATGAGGGAACAGACAGATGGATAGACAGATAGATAAATACATACATAATACGTGTAGGTATGTAAATCTGTATACACATGGAAATACATATGTATTCACATGTAGGTATGCATATACACATATGTATGTATGGATACATAAATGCACAGAGACAGTTTTCAAAAATTGTTTCCAAAATTTTAGTGCAGTTTTAAGCCATTAAAGCTTAAGACTTGGGGGATGAGCTAGATACGTACATCTATATCTGTGTAGTTATTGATCAATCTATGTTGTCGCTCAGTCATTTCAATTGCATCTGACTCTTCGTTACCCATTTGGATTTTGTTCTGTTTTTTTGAAAAGATACTGGAATGGCTTGCATTTCCTTCTCCAGCTCATTTTACAGATGAAGAACTGAGGCAAACAGGGTTAAATGACTTACCCAGGGTCACACAGGGTCTGAGGCCAGATTTGATCTTGGGTCTTCCTCACTCCAGGCCTGGCACTCTATCCACTGTACCGCATAGCTGTCCTAGATTAATATATACCTGGCACCTATCTTGTAGGATAAAAAAGACTGAGATAGAAGGGAACTTGGAAGCCATCCACTCTTCCTCCCCTAGCAATTCTTGACATCATTTATCACTATGAGAAGGGATTGCATTTGGTGTCAATGTAAAGAGTTCACACTAATGAAATCCCAGATCATCTGAAGCATTGAAGTGTAGTGGGAAGACTGGAGGATTGAGACAGAAGTCTTGGGTGTGTGTTCTAGCCTTGCCACATGACGCCTGGGTGACCTTGGGCAAATCTTTCTGGGTCTTAGTTTCTTTAACTGTAAAACTAAGGTGTTGGACTAATCGTTCTAAGTTCCTTCTAACACTTACCATAAATATACCGTATCTCATTTCCTGTCCTTGCCCCTAGCTGGATCATGGATTGGGTGAATAATTAGTTACAATCTGTGTGTGTGTATGTGTGTATGTCAATATCTACATACACATACCTGTCTCTTTGACCACATTCATATATCTGTCTTGAAGGGAAATATAAAAAGAATTTAGATTATCCATTTTTTAATAGTCCATGGCTAGGTAGAAGAAATGAATGACAGTTTTTGACACAAAACACAAAACTGGACTACTGATAAGATGTAGTGGTGAAGGAGGTTGGAGTGGGTGGAGGTGGTGGGGTGGGATGGTGGTGAGTCTTCTATTATAAGTCCAAGTTTTTCCTATAAATCTCTTTCTGCTAAAAATATACCGTCTGATAGATTCTTGACTTGCCATTCTGATGATTTCATCTTTCAGAGGGTAGAAGTGATAAAAGGACTTGATTTCCAATGACAACAAACTGATTGTCTGATTGGTGAAGTCAAAAGATGGGAACCTGAAGGAAAAATGACCGTACCATCTCAGATGTCATGATAACCAAGGAGTTGAACACTGGGCAAAGTCAGACATGAATTCTAGGCTTTAAAAAAGTTGGGAAGATGATAGCTTGTTATAACACCATTGTTCAAAAGGAAAGAGAGCTTAAGTGAAGCTGCTGGGTCATGCATTGGATCAGTACTAGGCCTAGAGTCAGAAATACCTGAGTTCAAATTCAACCTGAGGCACTTACTAGCTGTGTGACTTTGGACAAGTCACTTAACCTCTGTTTGCCTCAGTTTGCTCATCTATAAAATGGAGATAAAAGCACCTACCTCTTAGGGTTGTTGTGAGATAATATTTGTAAAGTACTTAGCACAGTGTATGATTTATAGTAGGCACTATATCAAGTTAGCTATTAAGAAGGAAAGAATGAAATTCATCAAAAAAAAACTCATGAATTAATACAAAATGATGAATTATCCTAATGAAGTAGAAAATGCAAAGGGTTAGCACAATCAATGTGGCTGGGGTAGGAGTGGAAGATGAAAGAGTGGTGGAGGGGGAGCACATAATAAAGGATAATAATAACTCAAATTTTTATGGAGCTTTAAGGCTCTTAAACCAGTCTAGAGAAAACTTTCTTACAAACAGAAAAAGAATGGAAAATATTTGCAAATTTAATTTCTTTTTAACAATAAACTGTTTTCTCTATTGAGGATAATGGAAAAATCACACAGGCATTCTAACATCGCTCCATGTAAAGGAAGTAGAAATGGAACTAAAGAGAACTGAGATAGGAAAAATAGCCAGGCTGGATCAAGTCTATAGAGGGGAGATTATACTGGAAGCAACTCAGTTGTGAAGGCTCAGAGATACTGATTTATAAGGTACCTAAGTGAGGGGAAGACATTTAAGGTGTGGGGGAAAAGAAATCTTTAGACCAAAATAAATGCAAAGATCAATATAAGGGCTGTGTGTGAGTGTCTAGGACAAGAAAAACATGAAAGGGATGACTAATGTGTCAGATGGTCATTGCCAACAGATGGCATCAGAATTGCTCAATTCCTATTTCGCTTCACTATTTTCTATAGAAAATGATCTTTGGCTTGAAAAGGAAAGACTATACAGTTATTCTTTCCCCATTGTGACCTTCCTTATTGTGGTTTTGATATTTTGTGGGTTGGTATAAGAAATGAAATGGGAATTTTTGGGGAATTTTGCGGAAGTTGCAGATGACATATGAGGGCCAACAGATGACACAGAGCTGGTGACCAAATACTTTACCCTAATTTTACCATAAGACACTGTAATCACTCCATAAAAGAAAAAGGATAGATTCAGACTTCTCTTGTAGGAAGGGATGGTCAAAAATTTTTGCTTGGATTTTCCAGATTGCAGGGGGGTGCTGCAACCCTAACCTCCTCTTTGTGGAAGGGTGAATTGTAAATGTTTAATGTAATGTAATGTAAGTGTTTAAAAGGAAAGACATCTTACATGAAGCTGCTAGGTCATGCATTGGATTGAGCACTAGGCCTAGAGTCAGAAATACCTGAGTTCAAATTCAGCCTCAGACATTTACTAGCTGTATGGCTTCAGTTAATGGAGAACTGAAGATGTTATAAGTGAAATGATTGTAAGAGAAAACCTGTTGCTAAAAGTGAGTTTGGGTTTCCTGACCTGGGATGAATTTGTTTTGATGGAACTGGAGATTTCACTGCTGTCATGTTCTTTGTAATGTTCAAGGAATCATGAGGAATAGGGGAAGTGTCAGAGAATTAGATGTAGGGAAATGTTCTACTTTTCCAAAAGATTGGATAAAGATATGTCTGCCCTTTTCTTCCCAGGTTGCTTAGCTAGGGGCAACATGGCATCTTAATGAATAAACCTGTAGTACTTGAGGTTTTTAGAAATGAGCACTGACAAGGAGGAGGAAGGAAAATGATGTGAAATGCTATGTCCTGCCTTGGGGCTTGATGGACCATGATCCTTCTTTTTCCTCATGCTAAGGCTGGATTTTAGGTACTGATTTACCATTTTGATGCAAAACTGGGAGGTATCATCAGTCCTACTGATGCCTGCCTTGCAGACTAGATGAGGTTTGTGCTTTTACAGGCCCTGGGTTGACTGCACCTTCACATTAGAGAAGACTTTTAATGTTGAACCAAATTCCTGTTTCAAGCAGGAGTAGACATTTTCTGATTTTGAAGACCTGGTGTTTTCTGTAGTAATGGGCACATTGTGATCCCAAAGTTTCCAGAAAGACTGCTGTGTTAGGGCTGCTGACTGATAATTTTCTTGATAATTCAATGTTTGCTATTTTAAGTAAATTGTTATTCCTTTAATACAGTATGAAATCTAAGTGATTTGTTAACAATAGCTATTGTTGCTATTCAGTTGGGTCAGTTGTGTCTGACTCTTCATGATCTCATTTGGGGTTTTCTTGGCAAAGATACTGGAGTGCTTTGTCATTTCCTTCTCCAGCTCATTTTACAGATGAGGAAACTGAGGCAAACAAGATAGACTGACTTGTCCAGAGTCACATAGCTATTAAGTCTCTGAGATGAGATTTGAACTCACAAAGATGTCTTCCTGGCTCCAGGCCTGGCACTCTATCCTTTGCTCTACATAGCTTCCCAACAAAGGCTACATATAGAGAAGTGGCCAGAAGGTCAGGTTGTGGGAGGAGTAACTTAGCATAGTGCTTTTTAGCACAGTGCCTGGTGAATAATCTCTGAATAAATACCAATTGATTGATTGATTAGCACATACTAAGGTCACTGCCAAGAAGGCTAGGCTAGTTTTTCCTCTTAAAAAGGTATAAAACTCCTTGAAATTTGATTAGCCCAGGGGACTAAGGCTTAGCTCTTAATGGGCAGGTAGCTTTCTAGTGGATTAAATAAAACTAGGCTTTGAGGAGTCAGGACCTCCTTCAGATGCTTGACACATGTTTCTGGCTGGTGCACCATCATGGACAACATGGAGGCAGGATAGCTGTGCTCCACTGAATCAATGCCATTTCCTTGCTCATTGTTCTTTTAATGCTATGGTTAAGTAAACTTCTTTCTGTTAGTCATTAGATTGTCTATAAGTGTCTCATTTTGATCCGGTTCCAGACCTATATCACAGCTTGCTAATGATGTCAGGAGAGGGTTCACCCACAAAGGGGTAGAGGAAGAAAAGATAAAAAATGGTGGTTGGAGACTCTTACTGAGGAGCCCTGCCAAGCTATTGACTGTACATCAACCAATACATTCATCCATGCATCCATCTATCTATCTGTCCATCCATCCATGCATCCATCTGTCCGTCCATCCATCCGTCTGTCTGTCCATCCGTCCGTCCACCCATCCATCCACCCATCCATCCATCCATCCATCCACCCATCCACCCACCCATCCATCCACCCACCCATCCATCCACCCATCCACCCACCCATCCACCCATCCA
>NW_027187391.1:31912414-32122470 GCF_028583685.1 Petaurus breviceps papuanus
CCATCCATCCACCCATCCATCCATCCATCCATCCATCCATCCACCCATCCATCCATCCATCCATCCATCCATCCATCCATCCATCCATCCATCCATCCATCCATCCATCCATCCATCCTTCCATCCTTAATAGGCACATAAAAGCACATACTGTGTGCTAGACTTTTATAATAGGAAAGTTTATTATCTTCCCAGGACAGTTATGGAGAAGGTCCTAAGACTTGCCATTTTATTTTTTCATTCTTTCACATAGGAATAGATTCTTATTCCTTTGTAAGACAAATGTAAAGGGAAGTTCCTAACAATTAGAGTTGCCTTAGGAGATAGTGAGCTCCTCTTTACTGAAAGTCTTCAAGCAAAGGCTGGATTACCCCTTGTTAGGGGAGTTGTGGAATTTAAAAAGAACCCTCAAATATTTCTCAAGTATTCTCTTCCCTCAGGCTAAACATCTTCAATTTCTTTAACTGGTCCCTCTATGGCAAGATTTTCTCATTAAGCTGATTGCTTTCTGTTGAGTTTATTCCAGTTTGTCAGCATCCCTCTTACAAAATTTTTTTTTTGCTTTTTTTGGGAGGGCAATTGGGGTTAAGTGACTTGGCCAAGGTCACAGGGCTAGTTTTTGTGTTAAGTGTCTGTGGCTGGATTTGAACTCAGGTCCTCCTGACTCCAGGGCCGGTGCTCTATTCACTGTGCCACCTAGCCGCCCTCAGCATCCCTCTTTAAGTGTGATACTCAGAAATGAACAAAATCCTACAGATATAGTCTCATTAGGGGAGAGCATTGTTCAGTTGTGTATGACTTTTAATGACCCTATTTGGGGTTTTCTTGGTAAAGACACAGAAGTGGTTTGCCATTTTCTTCTCCAGCTCATTTCACTGAGGTGACAACTGAGGTAAACAGGGTTAAGTGACTTGCCCAGGGTCACGCAGCTAGTAAGTGTCTGAGCCTCAATTTGAGTTTAGGAAGATGAATGAATCTTCCTGACTTCAGGCCCAGCTCTCTTTTCATTGCACCTGCCTAACTGCCCAAGGGCAGAAGACAAAAGGTCTATTATACCTTTCCTTTTTCTGGACATTAAATCTCTGTTAATGGAATCCAAGTTAGAAATAGCTGTTTTTTTCACATTGAACTAAAAGTCAAGTTAAACTTTGAAGTTATTTTCACGTAAGAGGTTTTCCAGCCATTGATAGAAATCTAGAAAGCTGAGGGATGGTGGTGAGAGTATCATTTCATTTTCCTTTTGTCAGACCACAATTGGAGTGCTGTGTCCAGTGTTCTGTTTAGAAGGGGGGCGCAGTAAGTGGGTAAGCTGGAATGAAATTGTAAAAGTATTAGAAACCAGGTGGCCCAAAGACTAGTTGAAGGAAGTGGAAAGTCTAGCCTGGAGAAGAGAAGACTTGAGGGTTATATGATAGTTGTCTTCAAGTATTGGGAGGGTTGTCACTTGGAAAGTGATTGCCTCTGGCAGTCAGAATTAGGAACAACAGATTGAAATTGTAGGAAGAAAGATTTTGGCTCTCCAAATGAAAATATTTTCTGCCAAAGCTGTGGGCTGTCTTCATTGGTAGTGGGTATTCCGTTACTGGAGACCTTCGAGAGGAGCCTGGATGGCCACTTGTCAAGGGTGTTATAGAGGGAATTCAGGATTTGAATATACGTTAATCTTGATCAAGAGTTCCTGATCTAGGGTTCAGGGACCTGACAGATTTCAGAGGAATTTGTGGACTTGGAGGGGGAAAAATTAGATCTCTGTTTTCACTAACCTGTAACTAAAATTTAGCATTTCTTTCAATTATTTACAAACTTTATTCTGAGGAGTTGACCTATAGCCTTAACCAGACTGCCAAAGGCCAGTCATGACAAAAGGATCTATGATACACACACACACACACACACACACACACACACACACACACACACACACACAAATCCAGAATCTGCGGTATTGAAGGACTTTAGGATTTGGGTGGGGGATAGACTAGATGATTTCACAAATCCCTTCCTACTCTAAGATTATTGGTACTCAAGGGGAAAAGATTAGATTTCAAAAGAGAAGGACTGTTGGGAACTGTGGGAGAAGGAATGTGTGATTTGTGCCCTGCCTTGGGGTATGCCTGTAGCAAATCAATGAATGTGTCCCCATCTTAGTTAAGTTGTAAATTTCAATGTAACTAACATCTTTGTGTCCTCAGGGCTGTATGGGCTGCTACCCACTATGCAGAACCAGGTTAACAAACCAGTTTACAACAGGTGAACTATGTGCATGATTACGAAACGTATCTCATAGTATTACTAATTTTTTTCTAAATGTTTTTCTTTAGCATAAGATCAAATTAGCAGTTTACTGCAGTGTTGCTTTAAATGTAGTTGTAATAGCCCTGGAATCACTATAGCATAGAATCACAAAGTTCCTGGGTTTGAAAGGACCTCAAAATAACATAGAAAATATCAGATATTTCAAACCATCAACTCATTTGTTTTCCCTTGTATCTTCTTATATACTGGGCTGAGTAACACGGATTCATGTATTGTCTGAGGGAGGAACTGATTTTAGACACTTGACAAAATGTATACTCTCCAGCCCATATCTGAATAATAATCTGTTCAATGTCCTGACAAGTGGCAAAGGCTTCTAGTGAGAGGAAGCTATGCACAGTCTTCTGAGGTAGCCTGTTCCATTTTGGATAGCTCTACTTTATTTAAAACTTTCACCCCCTTTTCCTAGATCTTCCCTTTGGGGGCAAACAGAAAATCACTACCCACCACTCTCTCTATCTCTTTTATTGGAGAGTTGGAGCCATTTAAGGAGAGAGATCAGCTCAGAACATTTCCCCATTTCTCACCTGGCTAAACTACTTTGGGATTTCTCTGACTTTTCTGCTATTTCTCCAATTAGTACCCCACCCCACTCCTTTTAGCTACCTTTTATGTGTTGTTAGATTGTAAGCTCCTCGAGGGTAGGGACTTTCTTTTTTGTATTTGTATCCTCAGTACTTAGAGTGGTTGAGACATAGTTGGTTCTTAATAAATGTTTATTGACTGAAAAGTTCTAATTTCCCTTCTACATGATAGCTCTTCTACTAATTGACAGCTATCGTGTTTATACTGAGTCTTCTCTTCCCAAGGCAAATTATCTAGTTTATTTAATCAGTTCTCCTCTAGCTTGATCTTGAGGCCCTTCAAATTAGCAATCCAACAAGCATTTATTAAATACCTTTATTAAATCTCAGGTCCTGTGCTTTTTCAGTCTTATCAGTGTTCTTCCTAAAACATGCTTCTCACAATTGAAGATACAGTCTGACTCAACCAGAATATGGTAGAACAACCAGTACCCTACTTGTGGGCGCTGTATCTCTAGTAATGTAGCTTAAGACTGCATTACTTTTGTTGGCTGTCATACCTGTTAAGTTTTTAGTACTTGGATTCAGAAGACTTGGATGAACATCCCACCTTGATTTTCTACTAGCTATGTGGGCCCGAGGAAGAGATTTAAACTTTCTGAGCCTAATTTACTTATTTGTAAAATGTTAATGATTATAATTTATGAATAAATGATTATGATGAGAAAAGAAAGTGGTTCAAAGAGACCGAAGGTGTGGTCGATAAAAACTTAAATTTTTAAGAGATAGGATTAGGTCAGATTTTATAATAAACAATAAAAGAAAATAGCAATGAGAAAAACATATGACACACAAATAATATGAAGTAATTGAATTATTTAAAAAATCTGTTGAGAAAATAAAAAATGGAAAGTGGACAACAGAATTAACATTGACGCCAACAATAACAATTTCATCCAAAAGTTAAACCACTGTAAATTAATTGCTGCATCAAGGAGACCAAAAGAGTACAGAAAACACCCTAGGTAGCAAATATTTACTGAATGGAGAGAGATGGCTGCCAAAGGCAACACTGGGTTAGAATATAAACTTTTTGGAAAATCTTACAGAAAGATCATAGATGATTATGAGCAGTATCATCTCATAAAGCAAAAAGATGTGCTGGTTGTTTAACCAGCCTGAAGAAAGCTTTCCAAGATAATAAACTAAGCAAAATTAGGCCAATGCCATTCTAAGATGAAAATGGAAAGAGGAGTATAAACAGAAGAAAAATGTAAGTTTTTTACAACAAGCTTTTCTCTATCATAACCCGACCTCTTCCTGCTTTTCCAGTTTTCTTATACCTTCTACCACCACCCCCTGCCACCACCATATATGCTGTGATCCTGTGATACTGACTTCCTTACTGTTCCTTACACATGACACTCCATCTCCCAACGCTTGACATTTTCACTGGCTTTGCCTGTCCCTAGAATGATCCTTTGCCTCCTAACTTCGAGTCTCTACTAAAGTCCTATTTCCTGCAAGAAGTGTTCCCCAGTCCTCTTTACTCTCAGTTATTTTGCTATGATTCCCTCTAAATTA
The DNA here is from genome assembly GCF_028583685.1 of Petaurus breviceps papuanus. Taxonomy (NCBI): domain Eukaryota; kingdom Metazoa; phylum Chordata; class Mammalia; order Diprotodontia; family Petauridae; genus Petaurus; species Petaurus breviceps. Next base: position 31,916,839 of record NW_027187391.1, read on the forward strand.
TCTTGTATATATCTTGTTTGTACATAGTTGTTTACATGTCATCTTCCCAATTAGACTGTGAGCTCCTTGACAGCAGGGACTGGTTTTTATTTTTTGTTTTGGGTCTTTCTTTGTATCAGTACTTAAGATAGTGTTTGGTAACCAGTAGGAGCTTAATAAATGCTAGATGACTAACTACTGATTCCATTAAGGATAGTGGAATCCCCATACTTGAATACTAACAAGTTAGCCCCTGAGGTACTTTAAATGAAGTAGAAATAAAATTAAAGAGAGGAAAGATGGGAGAAACAGCTGGGCTGGATCAAGTTTATGTAGAGGAAATCCATACTAGAGGCAATACAATTCTGAGGGCATTGAGGGACTGACTAAAGGCATGGGAAAAAAATCTTGAACCTTAGTAATTACAAAAAACAAAAAAAGGTGACCAAGAAAATAACTACTGACCTATATACCTACTCTCCCATCCTTGATTGGTGTATTAATAGTGAAAAAGCCATCTTTCACAAATGATAGTCAACAATGGACCACATCTTTACCATCTTATAATTGACTGATATGTAGAGAATACAGGATCCCATTATGCTTAGTGTTTGTTGATTATATGAACCCCCCCACCCCAAATTCAATTCAGTAGGAACCTTACAGAATCTTTTACAACAAGATCTCTCCTTGTTGTAAAATATATAGATTTATAACTATATCAAGATTATTCAAGATTCCTTGTAAGATAGAAAATGAATAACCCTCCAAAAACATTAGGAGAGGGGCAGCTAGGAGAAGGAACAGTGAATAGAGCACCTGCCCTGGAGTCAGGAGGACCTGTGTTCAAATTTGACCTCTGACACTTGATCACACTTACTAGCTGTGGTAAGCTTGGGCAAGTCACTTAACCCCAATTGCATTGCCTTTCCCCCTCCAAAAACCAAACAAAAAGAAAAAAACATTAGGAGAGGCAGAAAACAGGGAAATGTATGCTCACTAAAAATATTCACTACTCTACGAAAGATATCTAGCCCACAGTATAGATTGAGGAGGGATTCCTTGTAGATAGCAAGGTCTTCCAGATGTTCCTCTTTGCTTATGAAATTGTGTTGATTGCTTCAACCTCCTGGATATCGCAGAGCCTCCTGAAAGAGATCTCCAATCACTCAAAGGAGTTTGGTCTGTCCATCCACACAGGAAAGACCAAGTGGATATAGAATAAGTCTACCACTGAGATTTCAGGATGCATCTAAATGGAGTTATTCAGTCCAAAAACAATTTTAAAATGCTTACAACACACCTTGTGAAGCATCGAAGAAACAAAGAAAAGCAAAAATGTGGTACCTGCCCTTAAGGAGTTCACATTCTAACGGGGGGAGATAACATGCTTGTAGCTCCCTCTGATGAGCTGAACTCGTCAAATTATATGGTAGGGTACTGAAAGAACAAGGTTACCAGTATAGGTGATGGCTGAGAAATTGCAGCAAATGTTCTGATTTCAAAAAAAGGAAACAGAGCGGAGACTGTAAACTTTAAGCCTTGACTTGGATTCTTGGCAAAATTCTATAATATATTACTCGAGGAATGACTTATGAACATTTGGAGAGGAAAATGATGTTCACCAATTATAGCCATGACTTCATCCAAACTTCTTTCTTCTCTTTCCCCAGAGAACAGAGAGGTGTCTAGCAGTGAGCCCTAACAGAATTTCCATCTTGTCTTAAATATATGTATTTATCAATTGATACTCTATTAAATTACACGATCATTAGACATGATTTTTGTCTAACCTGAAGTTTGTGGTTAAAAATTGAAAGATTAAAGTAGCCCAATCTGGAATTTCCTCAATATTGCTTCAGGGTAAGGGCTGAGATGATAAAAGAAAGAGCATTTATAATTTTGGAAATTCCTGAGACTAGTCCTTTGTATATTTACTAAACTGGCCTCTCACTGAAACTAGTGAGAGAAGATTTATAAGGAGATGAGTAAATAGCAGATTGAAGGGTTGGGATATTGGTGTTATTATCCTTGAATACACTGTTGGTAGCCTAGAATCACATGCCCATAATCCATAGGCATTTCAATAAAGAATATGAAGAAGTCTTTTGTAAACATAGAACAGGAAGTTTTCAAAATTTCTAAGTTATCAATAGCCATATTAAAATGCTGCAAATAACCAATAATTAGAGAAATGCAAATTAAAACACCTTTGAGGTACCACCTCACCCCCATCTGATTGACAAAAATGGAAACAAATGCTGGAGGGACTAGGGGAAAACTGGTACATTAATATGCTGATGGTGGGGGTGTGAATTGGTCCAATAATTCTAGGAAGTAATTTGAAACTATGCCCCCAAAATGATTAAACTGTGCATACCTTTTGACCTAGCAGTACTGCTGCTGGATTTATACCCAAAAGAGGTCAAAGAAAAAGGATCCATTAATACAAAAATATTTACAGAAGTTCTTTTTGTCATAGCAAAGATTTGGAAACTCACTTTTCCATGTCCAAAAATAAGTCATGCCCATTGGTTGGGGAATGGATGAACAAGTTATGGTATTGTTATGGAATAGTATTGTTCTATAAGAAATGATGAAGAGAATTATTTCAGAAAAAACTGAAGACTTGTAAGAATTGATGCAGAGTAGAGTAAGAAGAACCAGGAGAACAATTAATACAGTAATAATAGTATTTTAAATGCAAACAATTTGAAAGATTTAGAAACTCTGATCAACACAATGATGAATCATAATCCTAAAATACTTTTTTTTTTTGGAGGGGGTAAGGTAGAACAATTGGAGTTAAGTGACTTGCCCAACGTCACAAGACTAGCTTTTGTGTTAAGTGTCTGAGGCTGGATTTGAACTCAGGTCCTCCTGACTCCAGAGCCCATGCTCTATTCACTGCACCACCTAGCCACCTATAAAAAATTCTTAGTGAAACATGCTATCCACCTCCAGCTAGAGAGCTAATAGACTCAGTGCAGACTGAAAACTCTTGTCTTCTCTTTTCTCAGATATGTCCAGTAAGAAAATTTGGTTGACTTGACTATACATATTTCTAATAGGTTTGTTTTTTCTCACCTTCTCAAATGGTGGGGAAGGGCTAGCTAGGAGAAAATTCAGAACTGAAAATAAGATTGAATTTTTAAGAAAGTCTTTTGTACTATTCTTTTAGGCTAGATGGAAAGTTTCAGGCTATTTTGATAGTATAATTTGCTTCATTCATAACTCATTGAATTCCTGAACTCAAAGAGCAGTCATTATCAAAGGTCAGTTTCAATGTGGAGGCAGGTACCAGTAGTGTACCCGGGGGATCTGTCTTGTGCTGTACAGTATTTTAAATCAGTGACTTGGATAAAAGTATAGATGGCATGTCTGTCAAATAGATGACATGAAGCTGTAAGGGATATCTCAATGTGTTAAATGACAGAATTGGATTAAAAAATATTTTGACAGTCCAGAAAGATTTAAAAAATATGAATTTCATAATGTGATGCTATTGTCATACTCAAAGATTTAGAGCTAGCAAAGACCTTTCTAGGCCAACACTTATTTTATAGATGAGAAAATTGAGACCCAAAAAGGAAGTTTGGTAATTAGCTCAAGGTCACATAGATAATAAATGACAAGAGGCAAGATTTGAACGCAGGTTCCCTGACTCCAATTCTACCTTTTTTTTATTGTGCCATTTTGATTAAAAAAAAATCAATGCCCCAAATTGGAAGAGGCGTGGCTAGACAATTCCTGGGGAAAAGATCTGGGAGGTTGTAGTACATAGAAAACTCATTTTGAGTTAACAATGTGGCCTTGCACCTAAAATAGCTGTGATCCTAGATTGAATGGAGAAAAGCATAGGGTCCAGAATGAAGGAAATGAGAATCCTGCTGCACTCTGCTTTGAAGAGTCACAGCTTGAGCACTGAATTCCTGGTGTCAGTGACAGGGCAGAGCATGGTTAGAGAAAAGTCATCAGGATGGAGGGAATTGGAGACCATGCCATCTGAGGATAGAATGAAGGAACTGAGAGAAGACTTAGGGCAGACAATTACCTTCTTCAGGTATTTGAATGGCTATTACATGGAAGAGATTTCCTTTGCTTGCTCCAGGGCCAAACTATTAAACCTTGGTGGAAATGTCAAAGTCCTACTGGGGGATGAGCAATAGTACTGGAATCACAGGACCTGGGTTCATATAATAGTTACAGCTTATGTGACTTTCCCCCTGAACTAGTGAATGTAATTAAAAAAGATTGTTGAGGAGCAGCTAGGTGGCACAATGAATAGAGCACTGGCCCTGGAGTCAGGAGAACCTGAGTTCAAATCCAGCCTCAGACACTTAACACAAAAACTAGCCATGTGACCTTGAGCAAGTCACTTCACCCCAATTGCCCTGCCTTCCCCCCTCCAAAAAGCAAAAAAAAAAAAAAAGACTTGACCTAAACAGCTATCTTTCCTAGTAAAGCAGATCGAAGAATCTATGCTAGCAGCCATCCTGGGTATGCCAGTGTGGTTGTCACTATAGATACTAATATTCAATGTATAAAATTTTTTTTAACCAATTGGAATTGTCTAGGAGTGGAATGAGGTACCTCAGGAAGGGGTATATGACCCATCACTAGAAGTGCCCAATAGAGGTTTTCAGGGATTCCTGTAGTCCCATGAAACTTGCCTTCATGACTTCGTCACATATGTTCAGAGGATTGCATGAGATAGTATGTAGGAAATAGCTTTTAATGTATTCTATAAGTTGGTAGATAGGGATAAAGACCAGACCTGTGATTTCATTTCAATAGGGTGTTCCCTGATGAGGAAACTCCCTCTACTAATACTGGTGCATGCCTTCTCTGCATCCATGTGTGCTCACAGTCTTAATGAATTGCCTAGAGCAGTGAAAGATTATGTATTTAGCTAACTCAAGGTCACAAAGTATGTGTTAGAGGTGGAACATAAACTATATATGTATCTATATGTACAATATTTATGCAGGTACATATTATGTAAAATAATATATTTAAATCTAAAATAATATATCTATATATGTAATAATATATTTATATAATATAAAATATATAATTATATAAAACAATATAATAACATACACAAAACATTATAAAATATGCTACATCATATATTTATATAATATAAATATAGCATATATGTGTACATATAAATGTATTTTCATATTTCAACACTTCAATGGAAATATCCTCTCATGTGGCCAACTCATGCCTTTTCTCATCCTTTCCAGATCTTTAAAAAATCCTCTATGGATGATTTCTTCACTACACTGAAGACCTTTTCTTCCTTTAATATTTCTAGGACAAACAGCATATCATTTCAGCTATGTATTTCTTGTATCTCACTCACCTGTATAACCAGTCTATCTCCTATTTTGGAAACATGTCAGTCTAATCCCTATAAATGGCAACTACATATTGCCAACCACAGACGTTTGAAAGAAACATATTTTTGCCCATCCCTACAATGCCTCTTGCCATCCTCAGTTTCTCCATGCACTGTATCTCAGATCCTGCAAATGTGGTGGAATGAGCCCATCATTTCAAATTAGTGTGATTCATCAACAAAACCCTTAGCAGGTTTCTTGAATGTAGAAATTGCATTAAAGAGAGGTGGACATGGAGGACAGAGGAGGGAGGGAAAAAGGACTGGGTGGCTGCCAAAACTTGAGTGCTTTTTGGGAGGCAGAGAAAACAGAGGAGCAAAGACAGATGAGGCAGAGGTGGGGGTGGGTGAGTAATAAAGGCTGGACAGAGTAGCTACCTGCTGGTTGCCTGCAAAGTTCATGGACCCAGCCAGGTAGAGAAGCTGCTAATGAGCCGATAACGTTGGAGCAAATAGCAATAGCATATGCTGGCCCCCTGCTATTCTCGTATTTTTAGCCTAACTTGGTTGGAGATGATCGATGTCCAAGGGGAAACTTGGTTGGAAGGAGAGCCCTCTCTCTCTGTGGAGTGTCAGCAGCCACTGCCAAGCATCTTCCGACATGTAAATGAATCACCCACCCTGTCAGGGAAAGATTACACACATTATTCCTGAGTTGGCACAGACTGTCAGCCAATGTGATACAGTTTGTAATTTTAATTCTCACACATCACCATAAGCTTGCACAACCTGTTATGCATACAGTACTGTGTTACCCTGAGAAATCATCTGCACACTGTTAGACTCAGATCCTCAAGCAAAAGTCAGGAAAATAAAAGCTTGCCCTGTTCTTTGTCTAGTGAGGCAGTACATGGGGATGGAAGGAATGCTATCATTGAAGACAGACCTGCATTCCCATCTCAGTTATGCCACCCACTCTCTGTGTCCCCTTTGGCAAGTCCCACTTCCTTGGGACTCATATTTCTCATCTGTAGAATGGAGAGTTTGAGTTAGGTAGCCCTTAGGGCTCTTTCCAGCTCCAATAATCTATGATTCAAGTTCAGCTTGCTTCTTAGTTTGTGGATTCCTTGGGACTTCTCTTGATTCAGACTTAGTCCTGGTAAATGTGTGAAAGATGTAGTATTTGCCTTTATTTCCAACTTTCCTTTTTCAGACCCTTCTTTCCCCCCTTTCACCATCCTCTCTGACCCACATTTATGAATAGCACCCCACCTAATGCCTTTGACTCCCCAGGATTTATATATTATGGTGTCTCACTTAGTTTCCTTGGCCAAGGATGCCAGACTTTACTTAAATTCTATTTCTCCTTTTCCTGCAACTCTAATCAAACCTTATCTCATTCTTGGGACCCACCATACTGAGAATTCATGTTTAGAATTTGATGGCCTACTTCTTCTGTGTAACTGATAGACTTCTAGAGACAATGCCTTAATCCAGAGGGGTGATGCAAGATCACATTTTCTGGAGTTGGAAGAGACCTTAGAGATCATCTTAGTCTAAGTCCCTCATTTTACAAATCAGGCAACTGAGGCTCAGAGACAATGAAGTGACTTGCTCACAACAGAGCCAGGTTTGAACAGGATTCAAACTCATCTGGTGATTCTAAATTCAGTGCTCTATTTGATAGGAATTTCAGGCATATGACAGGTCAGGCAGGGAAATAATTCTGGACAGGAGGCACTTTGTACAAACTGCAGACTTAAAAAAGAAAAACAGCAGACCTATGATTTCATCAGTGTAGGGAGCTTAAGGTGAGGACTCTTTATGTGTACAATAGGCAGAACTTCCTGGGCAATTTATAGTTTAAGAATTGCCTGGAGGCGCTTGACAAACCACTCCAGTGTCTTTGCCAAGAAAAGTAAGGGGTCATGGAGAGTCAGACACAACTCAAAAATGACTAAACACATCACACAAACTAACTCTCCCTTCCCACTCCCTGCTTTCCGTTTCTGCCCTCCTCCTTCCCCTTCCCCCTTTCTTCCCCTTTCCCCATTTCCCCCTTTCTTCCCCTTTCCCCTTTTCCCCCTTCCCCCTTTCTCTTTCTCCCCCATCCCCTCCTTTCCCCCTTCCCCCTCTCCTTCCTCCTTTCTTCCCCTTTCCCCTCCTTTCCCCTTCCCCCCTTGAAGAAGTCGCCCATAAAGAGGGTTAGGGTTGATCTGGACACCCCAAAATACCAACAAGCTGGGTCCTGCCAAATGAATTCGACTCAAGTCTTCTCTCAGCCAAAGTCTGAGTCTAGGTCATCCTACAGTGCTCTCACTATTCTATGGTGCTTTCCCAAACATGAAGACAAGACAGGGTCTTATATACAGAAGGTTGTGGGAGGAATCTAGGGGTGGTCTAGAGGAGGAGTTTGGGGAGGGTCTTCAGGAAGAGTTAATGAGGTCAATGAGTGATTAAGGGTGGGAAGTTGCTGGAGGCCTCCTGGAGATCACAGACCATGGTGGGCTAGGCCAGTTCAAGGGTAGATCAACACTTTGATAGGCTCAAGGGTGGGAAGTCTAGTAACAGACTTGCCTCTGCAAATGCCTCATCAAATGAGACCATTTAATCAAGGGAGGTTCCCAGAGCCTGTACCTCAAGGACTCAGGGAGAGCTCCAGGGGACTCCCAGAGCCCATACCTCATCACCCTTTCCAATCTGAACCCAGGTCTCCCTGATTCTGAGGCCAATGCTCTATCTATTACCCCCTGCTGCTTGATACCATTCACCAACAAAACCAACAAGAAGCAGCATTTCTATAGCATGTCAAGGTTTGCAAAGTGCTTTCCATATACGATCTCATTGGCATGACAGTTGTGCGGAGTGATTGCTTTTATCTTTATTTTCCAGAAGAAGAAACTGAGACTGGAAAAGATTAAGTGACTTGCCTAAGGTCACAGAAGGTCAACGTCTGGAGTCAGGATTAGGAATTTAAGTCTTCCTGTCTCCACCTCCAACACTGTGCCACCTAGCTGCCTATGACAGAACTCACGATGAGGGAGAAGTCCCAGTAATTGATGGTCTTTCTCTTGGACACCTGGGCTGTGCCAGTAGCACAGGTCCAGTGGATAAGCAGAGACAGATGAGGAGGGGTGGGGTCCCAACACTACATCTACAGGGCAGCTCAGAGGATGTCAATAGCTCTAGCTAAGGGCTCAGGTTCACCTCTGACTTGTAGAAAGAGCAGATTTCCAGAGGAAAATGGGGCCAAAGGCAAAGATTTCTAATTAGAGTCATCTAGGAAGAGCACAGTTGGGCAGTAGATAGAACTCTGGGCCTGGAATCAGGAAGACTCATCTTCTTTTTCAGGCTGTGTGACCTTGGGCAAGTCACTTAAACCTCTTTGCTTCAATTTCCTCAACTGTAAAATGATCTGGAGAAGGAAATGGCAAACCACTTCAGTATCTTTGCCAAGAAAGCTCCAAATGGGGTCATGAAGAGTTGGTCGTGACTGAAATGACTGAACAGTAACAAAGGAAGTAATACTGAGGACCTAGGGTCAAGGAGTCAGGCATGAAGGAATCAGCACCAAGAGAGAACAAGGTTAATGAGCTAGGAAGACTGATAGGCTGAATTTATGGCTGGAAGACTGTACTTCTATGGTAAGGATTCAGGAGAGGCTTATCTTATGCTTTGGTCACTTCCTCAGTTTCCTCAACTGTAATAGCATCTACTTCAAGGATTGTTGTGAAGATCAGATGGGACACTAATTGTAAGACACTTAGCAGAGTGCCTGACCCATAGTAAGTGCAATATAAATGCTTATTTTCTCTCTGCTCTCCCTTTTAAGTCCAAGGGCTAAGCCTCATTAGGTAACCCTGAGTTTTTGGCAGCCCAACTGATACAAAATCAAGAAGTGGGCAAAATTATCTCTTGAATCCAGCTCTTGATTCCAATCTCTTTTCCCCTTTTAGCACCCTAGTCTAGCACTCTTCTGCTGTTGTGGGGAAGGAATCTCAAGCAGGTCATCATACCCAGGTAGCAATCCTGTTCTAGAGTATTCTGGATAGCATTTTTCCCCACTAAAAAGTACCTAGACTGTATCTTATAAGTATCAGTTCTAGAGTATTCTGGACACTCTTCTTTCATGTGACAGTGGATGTGTATACCCCAGACAAGGTTGGAAAATTTGACTTTCATGTGTTACCATTCACTGGAGGCTTTGCCCCTTCACTGAGGTAGCCAGGTCACAATGAACAGTGCTGGATCTGGACTCAGGAAGATTTGAGTTCAAATCCTGTCTCAGACACTAATTAGCTATGTGACCCTGGGCAAGCTACTTAACTCTGCCTCAGTTTCCCCATCTGTAAAATGAGCCTAAGTAGCATGAACTTCCCAAGGTTATTATAAGGATCAAATGAGATAATATGTAAAGCATTACATAAATGCTAGTAATTATTATCAATTTTGTTATTGTTATGATTCACTGTCAAACTTGTGATTTAGCACAAAACAGATGTGCATGACCCACTATGCCATGGAGAATTGTTTGTTTGTTTTTTCTTCCCAGTAAGGTACTATAAATATTTGTGTCTGTGGTGGGAAGACTTGTCTAGCACAGTAGGAACAGGCTCATTCTCAGAAGGGCGGTCACCAGATTCATCATCTATTCATTCATCATGTTTTTGGGACACTGTAGCCAAATGCTAATAAATTATTTCTAGTCTTGGTTCTAGGGTTACCTGGCAAGAGCCTTCTCAGCTAGCCTAATCTGATGTACTGGTTTGGGCTGAGGTTTCAAGGTGGAGAATGATTTTTCTGTTACCCATCCCAGATACTCTCTGTTGTAAATTCCGGGTTTTCTAGATTGGAGCCCAAAAGACCTAATTAAATAAGGAAATTTTAGGTGTTGCCTAGATAATGAAGGATCCCTTATTTGACTATAACTGTTCTTTCATTGGAATAGGACAGTGGGGTCAAAAAGATCCCAGTAGGATCATATATTGACAGTTTTTAAATGTGATGTCTATATTTATTGTACTTTTATTTATTTTGTTAAAATATTTCCCAATTACATTTGAATCTGGTTCTGCCCATTAGGGAGTGCTGTCATATGTATTATGTTGGACCCCTTTAGTATAGAGGACTCCTTCTTCTAGAGAAGATTAGTAAATAGTCTTAGAAAATGACTTTGGGCACTGAGGATAAGTTACTACATACAAAAGGTGGGACTTGAATCCAGAACTTCCTAACTCCCAGGCCAGCTCTTTATCCACTATACCAGGCTGTTGCTGTCTCTCCACCTCTTCTAATCTTAGGACTATAGATTTAAAGCTGAAAGGAGGGTCACTTAGTCCAACCCCCTCATTTTACTGAGGAGGAAACTGAGGCCTACAGAGGTTAAGTGTCTTGCCCATGGTTACCCAGGTTGTAAGTAGCAGAGTTGGGATTTGAATCCATGTCATAGCCAAACTGTAAACCGCCTATTCTGATTATGGATAGAGATGGCTATGAATGTGCTTGTGTGTATGTGGATAAATCTCTCACCCAAACCTTGCAAATGATAAGCCCTGAACAAGGTCTGGTCCTAATGCATTGTTAGTCATGACCAATGGGAATGTATGGGATGCAAAGTGAATTGCTCTTATCTCCATCAGGGCCAAAACAAGGCTTTTGTCTACTTCCCTTATTTGATGAGCTGAAAGTAAATTATTCTGATGAAGATGAAACACCTTAAGGCATCCTGCTTTCTGATGAAATTTTTTCCAATAGCCCTTTAGCAGGCTTGTGTTCAGAGGAGTAAGAATCTGCCAAAGAAAGGACGAGGGCTTCCCACAGAAAAACCCACTCAGTGACGGGCAATGGCAGCTGAAGAGACTGGGGATTTGGGATCAGAAGATTGTGGAATGGAGGGGAGGAGGAGGGAGAGAGGCCTAAGTGACGCAGACTGAGAATAGGCCAGAATGAAGCTGTGCTTACAGACAGACTGAGGCTCTGAAGAAGTGAAGAGTCTTCAAATGCCAGCATTTGGGAAAGATACATAATCAGTACAGGCCGCACATTCACTACCTGGCTATGACCTGGATTGCTACTTACCCCCTGAGTGTCCTTGGGCAAATTACTTACACTCTTAGTGCTCAAGCAACTCTAAGACTACAGACTGCAGAACATTTGCTAATATGCTATGGAAGAGGGAGTTCCCCTACTGGGAGTCCCCCACATTAGTGAAAACAGAGGCATGAACACCCTGACTCCTCCCCTCCCCCTTTTCCTTCACCAATAAGTGAAGAATTTCATTTGGCCTTTCTCAAATTGTGTGTTTCTCAGATATCCTTATACAGCTGAGTGGAATATAGATTTTTAAAATAAACTTTTAGTTTATTCTTAGCATCATAGATGTAACAACAGAACTATTGGAACTCTTTCTAGGATCCCATTTGGATTGAGTGGTATATAGATTTTTAAAATAAACTTTTAGTTTATTCTTAGCATCATAGATGTAACAACAGAACTATTAGAACTCTTTCTAGGATCACATTTGGGTTGGGTTCAGGTCAGAGGGAGCTTTGCCTTTAAAAAGAGGGGTTAAGGGGTTGCTAGGTGGCTCAGTGAATAGAGCACAGGCCCTGGAATCAGGAGGACCTGAGTTCAAATCCGGCCTCAGACACTTAACACTTACTATCTGTGTGACCTTGGGCAAGTCACTTAAGCCCAATTGCCCTGCCTTCCCCCCTCCAAAAAGCAAAAAAAATTAAATTAAAAAAAGAAAGACACTCAATATTGTGTGGATCAGTTTTATGACAGCTATTTTTCTTTTCCACACCAGAGAAATGCCTTTTTTTTTACAGTTAATTTATTTATTTTTAGTTTTCAACATTCACTTTCTTAAGTTTTACCTTTTCTCCCCCTTCTTCCCCTCCTCCCTCCCCAAGATGGTATGCAATCTGATATAGGCTCTACACATACATTACTATCAAACATATTTTCACATTAGTCATGTTGTATAGAAGAATTAGAATGAATGGGAGGAACCATGAAAAAGACGAAAACAAACAAAAAAAGAAAATAGTGTCTGCTTCACTGTGCATTCAGACTCCATAGTCAGAGGAATTCTTAAAATATGAAAGACTCCTAAGCATTCATCAACAAAGTTTTAGAATCCATAAGTCCTGTTACACTTTCCTGGGAAGGTGATACTTAAAACGTTAAAACATGTAACATTTTGTGGAACAATCATTTTACCTTTATGTAAGCTATGCACTGTCTAAAAAACTCCCTCCAGGTCCATATGTTCTGACAAGCCAATGACTTAGCTCTATCCTCCTGTAAGGGTCATGATTTCTGAGGGGGTGTAGTTACAAAAAACTCATATAGCTGCCCAGCAGCTCTGACAGAGGAATCTAAGGAACTCCTGACTTCTACCATTTCTGAAAACTCCATCTCTTCTGATCTTTGTTCAGTCTCTGCCCAGGAGAAGAAATGCAAAGCAGAAGAGGCAGTCCAAAACTCAAGGTCTAGTCTCATCCATGTCTTGACCAATTTATGGACTTCTGGTGCCACTTGGGAGCAACTGGCAAAATTTCAGGGGTCTTGGAGAGAGGAGCCTCTCTCCAACCACAGGAAGTCCCAAGAGAAAGCTTAGCAGGCCCCCCCTTTGCTCTTTCTGACTCTGTGGCAATCTTCTTTGACAAGTATACTAAAATGGGGGGCCCATGGGTTGAACAAAATAATAGGATCTCACAGTCAGACGGGCCACTAGTGAATATCTAATACAACGGATACCCCGAAAAGAGTCTCCATAACAATATACCCCACAAGTGATTATCTAGCCTTTGCACAAAGATTCCAAAGATGGGAAAGCTATCACCTCCTACAGTGGCGAATTTTACTTTTAGATCATTAATTGCATGTAATCTCTGCCTTTAACCAAGCCACTGAGAAGAATGTAGGCCAACACAGGGCTAACCACATGTCCCTAAGGTACTCTAAGGGAGACTTCTTGCCAAGCTGACATCTAAGTGTTAATGGCATTTCTTTGGGTCTTACCACCATTTGTGAAGCCACTCATATGCAATATGGTTTAGTTCATGTCTTCTCAGTTAACATGAGAAACTTTATCAAATGTTTTGATAAAAGTAAAATATATCTCTAGCACTGCTTTCATCTACCAGTTTAGTGACCTTGTTAAAAAAAAAACAAAAAGGAAGTAGAATTAACCTGACATGGTACCTATTCTTCAGTAAGCTTTTGAGATTTTTTTTTTCCATCTGGCAAATTTGGCTTTTTAAGGCATTCTTCTCCTCTTTGGCTTTTTGAGCCTCTTTTGCCATTTGAGTTAGTCTATTTTTTAAGGTGTTATTTTCTTCAATCAGGTTGTTGACTCTCATTTCATAATTTTCTTGCATCATTCTCATTTCTCTTCCCAATTTTTCCTCCACTTCTTTTATTTGTGGATAAAATCCTTCTTAAGCTCCTCTATGGCCTGTAAGCAGTTTATTCTTTTCTTGGAAGCTTCTGGTGCAGGAGTTCTGACTTTGCTGTCTTCCTCCTGTTCCATGCCCCAATTCTTTTTGTCCCCAAAAAAGGAATCCAAAGTTGGATTGCTGTGCTTGCCTTGCTTTCCTCGCTTGTTCATGTTGCCACTCAATTACTTGACTTTTGAGCTTTTTGCCACAGTAGAACTCTGCTTCCAGAGAGGAGAGCTTTGTCCCAATCTCTGGGGTTTTCTTAGCTGCTGGAACTATTAGTTGGCTGCCCTCTCAGAAGCCTCCACATGCTCTGGCACAGTGGTCATGCACCCCAGGACCTCCATGCCAGACAGTGATCCAGATCCAAGCAGGTTAAAGCAAGAGTGATTACCCCTCAGAATGGACACTTGGTCCCCCCTACAATCTGTAGGCCAGGATCTCTGAAGCAGTCACGTGGCAGTGGCTGCATGGCCACCATGCCTCAGCCACTTTTCCCTCCAGGGGGAAAAGGCTGGACCACACTCCCAAACTCACAGGTCCCAAAGTCCACACTGCACTGACCTCTCACTTTGTCCTTAGCATGTATGGGTTAATAATTCTGAAAACTGCCACAGCTGCTGGTGATATGACTCTCTCCAGCCAGTGGCTAGTTGTGGCCTACCTGAGGCTAAAAACTTGGGCTCGTGCGGGGCTGGGCTTGGCTCCCAGAGTGCTGCGCTGGCCACTTCCTGCCAGCCTGCCAGGCTGTCTTCAGTGGGAGGTTAGTTTCTCTGTCATTTTGTGGGTTTTGTAGCTCCAAAGTTTGTTTAGAGTAATTTTTTACATGAATTGGAAGAGGTGGAAGCAGGAGTCCCATGGAAGTCCTGATCTGCCCCCGTGGTACCTGATCTTGATGAAACAATGTTGTCTCTTTGTGGTCACCTTTTTCTTTTCAAGATGTTCACTAACCATCAATTTAATAATATATAAGTGCATTGATATCTTCTTTCCATGTCTATTTGTCTTAATGGGCACAGAAAGTACCAAGTTAGGTGAAGTTACAATGCAATTTCTACATAAGCCCCCAGAATATTCTCTTGCTGCTCCAACTGCCCTTCACTCACCCATATACATGCATAGATAAAGACTGCCATTCTGGACATTTGCACAAGCAATAAGAACAGCCTGGCCTAGGTCTCCACTTTTTATTCCCTTTAGTGCATGCCCAGATTCTATCTCTCTTCATTTAGTCTAAGATTATCACATATTTGGTCTGTGCCCCATTCCCATTAAGATTTTATCCATTTACAACTTTGAGTGTTTCTGAAGAATACAGCCTTTAATCATAGAATAGAGTGCATTCATTGAATTGAATTAAAAATAGCAGTACATTAAAACTCCTGAGTGGGTGGCAACCTATGGCTTTTAGTGATTCCCTTCTCAGTGGTGGCAGCTGATTCTGTTAAGTCACAAGCTCTCTCTTTTTTTTTTTACTTTTTCTGTGGGACAGCTGTGCCTAGAGGCCATTTGCAGAGAAGGGTAATCAGACATCCCTCTAACATCAAAGTTGTAAAGAGGGGGACACACAGTCGATCTCTACCTCTATTCTAGCAGGGATGGCATCTGCTTCCTGGTTGATTACTAGGCAGTTAAGTGGTCCAGTGAATAGAGTGCCAGCCCTGGAGTCAGGAAGACCTGAGTTCAAATCCAGTTTGTCACTTACTAGCTGTGTGACTTTGAGCAAGTCACTTAACTTCTGTTTGCTTCAGTTTCCTCAACTGTAATAGTACCTATCTCCTAGGGTTGTTGTGAGGATCAAATTAGATAATATTTGTAAAGCACTTAGCTCAGAGCCAGGCACATAGTAAGTGCTATATAAATGATAACTTTGTTATATTGTTTATTTTTGTTATATTGTTATTTGTGGTCATTGGAGGGGATACCTGATAGTATCAGCATCACTGTGTGTGGTCCTTGTGGGTTGATGGTCCCCCAAACTCACCTTGCTATCTTGCAGTCCTGCCTGCATCTCAGACTAGCTTCCCAGACTCTTCGTATGGCCCTGTTCTGGGACATTTGCCATAAAGCAACCCATTCTTTATTTTAAATGTTGATGGGCAGCTAGCTGGGGCAGTGCTGGGCCTTCAGTCAGGAAGACTCCTCTTCCTGAATTCAAATCTGGCCTCACACAATCCTGCTTTGTGACCCTGGGCAAGTCACTTAATCCTGCTTGCTTCAGCGTCCTCATCTCTAAAATGAGCTAGAGAAGATGGCAAACCAGTCCAGTATCTTTGCCCAGAAATCCCCAAGAGGGGTCTCAAAGAGTTGGACATGACTGAAAAAGACTGAACAACAACAACGTACTACATTCCATGACCATTTTTTGCCAGTTCCTTTGAGACTATTCTCCTGAAGCAATGTAAGTCCTGGATACCTCTCTTTCTTCTGGTGCCTTCCTGTGGAAAAGATAAACATCGTAGAATTTAGCTAGTGCTCTAAGTCAAGTTCCTTGGCCTATTAGTTTTTAGATAATATTCTGTGCTTTTTTTTTTTGAAAATTGAATTTTTTCCTCTTCTACATTCTTGTGGTACTATTCTTTTTCTCCATAATCAGAGATAATTGAAAATAGCTAAACAACCAAGCTTTCTAATTCTTTCCATCTTTGCTTATTCTGAACTTTGCACCCTGGTTTCTAAGTTCATATCATTTTACCAAAGGAAAAGAGTAGCTTAGGGATAGATAGTTACTCTTGGAGTCAGTAAGACAGGTTCAAGTCTCACTTCTGACAAACCCTAGTTGTGTGATCCTGGGTAAGTCAATTAACTGTTCAGTGTTCTTAGGCAACTCTCTAAAATTAGAAGTTGCCCACCTGCATTGATAAGTGGAGTTTCCTCAGCTGAGAATGAAACCTGTGAAATCAGATGTGTAGTCTCCATGCTATTCTACACCTGCTCTTTCTTCTGCTTTCTCTACATATTAAGAAAAACATGGGGCGGCCTGGAATCAGGAGGACCTGAGTTCAAATTTGGCCTCAGACACTTGACACAAAAACTAGCCATGTGACCTTGGGCAAGTCACTTAACCCCAATTGCCCTCCAAAAAGCAAAAAAAAAAAAATGGAAAAATAAAAGTCTGAGTAGGTTGGTAAATTTCACATGTATCCATATTCTGATCTTTTTAGATATCAGTTGTTGGCAGTCCAAAAGGATCTTGATAAACTTGCATTGAGCAGAATTTAATAAAGTGAAATTCAGTAAGGGTAAATGTTGATTCATTCTGTGCTTAGGTTAAAAATCAAGGTCATAGCCTAAGATGGGAGATCAATGGTTACGTAGCAGTTATTCTTTTTTTTTTTTTTTTTTTTGCCTTTTGGAGGGCAATTGGGGTTAAGTAACTTGCCCAAGTTACATGGCTAGTTTCTTTGTGTGGGTGTGTATCAGCAATGCCATATTCATAATGCCTATAGAGATTACAAATATGCTGATATAATTATCCATCACAAAATACGTCATGTTTGCCATATGGGGAAATAAACTAGAAAATTTATTAAGATACCAAAAGACTGAGTCCCAAAACCAGAAAGTGAAAGCCATCAGAGTAGTTATGACATTGGCACAGATACATAAAGTAGAAAGCACCCACATTTTCAAGCCTTTAAAACAGAACAGGCTACCTCAGGCAAAGGTCCTCCTCTCCCCACGCACAGCAACCACCCAGTGCGCTCCCAGCAGCTCCAGCCCCAGGCAGTGCTCAGCAGGAGTCCTTAGCAGAAAGTCCTGCTCCCAGCAGCTCCGGCCCCTGGCAGTGCTCAGCAGGAGTCCTTAGCAGAAAGTCCTTAGCAGTCCTAACTCAAAAAAAAAGGGCTTCGCCGCTGCCTCTGCTGCTGCCGCAACCGCCGCCAACCGCCAACTGCAGGACCGTTAGCTCGGCTTTCACTTTCTCTCGCTTTCTGCTTTCTCTTGCTCCGCTATGTCAGCACGTCCATGGGGCATGGAAGATCTTTAAATCCCATAACCCTTACAGGGTGTTAAGTGTCTGAGGCCGGAACCGAACTTGGGACCGGTGCTTTACTCACTGCGCCACCTAGCTGCCCCCCATAGCAGTTATTCTGAAAGAAAGATGTGGACATTTGAGGACATCAAGCTAAATAGAAGAAAGTGGTGTGACGTGGAAGCCAAAAAAACTAATGTAATCTTCGGTTACATCAAGAGGGATGCAGTTTCCAAGCATAGGATGGTGACAGTCTCTCTGTTTTCTGCCCTTGTCAGACCCAATCTGGAATATGGTATTCACTTCTGGGAGGCACAGATTAAGAAAGAGATGAGATAGAGAGTATTCAGAGGATGACAACCAGGATGGTGAAGGGACTTGAGTTCACATCAAATGAAAATTGTTCTAATTTTCAACCATGGGCATGTTTAGCCTAGAGAAGACTTGACTGTAGGGGCCTGAACATGAAGGGGTGGTGGTGGTGACATACTGAATTTCTTCAAATATTTGAATGGCTAAAATGTGGAGGAGGGATCAGTGTTGAGGGTTATACTGGATAATCTTGTCTGAATCTTTCCAAAAGTTCTCCACAGAAGAACCACCAAATATGATGAAGGTCTTCCTTTGATTCTCTTCATATTTTGTGGATAACAGTGCAGAACTAGGACTATCCTTTTTCTTTTTCCTTCCTTCCCCCCTCCCTCCTTGTCTTCCTTCCTTCCTTCCTTCCTTCCTTCCTTCCTTCCTTCCTTCCTTCCTTCCTTCCTTCCTTCCTTCCTTCCTTCCTTCCTTCCTTCCTTCCCTCCTTCTTTCCTTCATCCCTCTCTTTTGTTTTGTTTTGTTCTTTAGAAAGGGTAATCTAGGAAGCCCAAGTGTTACATGGACTAACACTAGAGTATTAAAAATCCCACAACAGTCCCAAATAATTTCTTTTTTAAAATTAAATTTTATGTTTATTTTTCATTTACATCATTCATTTCCACAAGATTTTGAGTTACAAATTTTCTCCCTGTCTTTCCCCTACCCACCACCCCAACTTGGTGATCCCACTGTATATCCCTTCCCCCAATCTACTCTCTTCTATATCCTCCTTCTGACTTTCTAGTAGAGTAAGATGGATCTCTATATCCCAATACCTGTATATCTTATTTCCCAGTTGCATGTAATATATATATATGTATATATAAACATTTGATTTTAAAACTTTGAATTCCAGATTCTTTCCCTTCCTCCCTCATCACCCACCCTTACTGGGAAGATAGGCAATTCAATATAGGTTGTACACGTGTAGCTACGCAAAACATTTCCATAGTGGATATATTGTGAAAGACTGACTATATTTCCCTCCATCCTATCCCACCCCCCACTTACTCTATTCTCTGCTTTGACCCTGTCCCTTTTCAAAAGTGTGTGCTTCTAACTTCCCTCTCCCCCAAGCTGCCCTCCCCGCCATCATCCCCCCTCTCATCCTTTTCCCTCCCTAATGTATGTCATTCCCTCCCTAAGCTAAATTCAACAAGAGTAAGATTGACCCATTCCCTTTTGCCTTCCTGATCTTCCCCTCCACTGTAGTTTTCTCTTACCTCTGTTATATGGGATAACTTACCCGTTTCTGTCTCTCCCCATTTCCTTTCATTATATTCTTCTCTCACCTCTCAATTTCACCTTTTAAGTATCATTGGTTCTGTGCCCTCTAAGTATACCTGTACACATATATACACACACTCACATATGTATTCATACACCCATATACCCACCTATATAGACATATCTATGTATGTATATGTGTATATATATATATATATATATATATACATACACATTACTATTTCCTTTAACTATTTTCATACTGAGAAAAGTTGCACAAGTTATGATTATCATTTTTCCATGTAGGAATGTAAATAGTTCAACTTTGATAAGTTCCTTATGATTTCTTTTCCCTGTTTACCTTCTCATGCTTCTCTTGCTTCTTGTATCTGAATGTCAAATTATCTATTCGACTCTGGTTTTTTCATCAAGAATACTTGAAAGTCCTCTATTCCACTGAATGACCATATTTCCCCCTGAAACATGATACTCAGTTTTGCTGGGTAGGTGATTCTTGGTTTTAATCCCAGCTCCTTTGACCTCCAGAATATCATATTCCAAGCCCTTTGATTCCTCAATGTAGAAGCTGCCAGGTCTTGTGTTATCCTGATTGTGTTTCCACAATATTAAAATTGTTTCTTACTGGCTGCTTGTAATATTTTCTCCTTAATCTGTGAACTCTGAAACCTGGCTATAATATTCCTAGGAGAAAGAGGTGATAAGTGGATTCTTTCAACCTCTATTTTGCCCTCTGGTTCTAAAACATCAGGGAAATTTTCCTTGAGAATTTCTTGAAGGATAATTTCTAGGTTTTTTTTTTGATCTTGGCTTTCAGGTAGTCCAATAATTTTTAAATGATCTCTCCTGAATCTGTTTTCCAGGTCAGTGGTTTTTCTAATGAGATATTTCACATTGCCTTCTATTTTTTCATTCTTTTGGATCTGTTTAAGAGTAACTTGATTTCTCATAAAGTCACTAGCTTCCATTTGCTTCAGTCTAATTCTGAAGGAATTATTCTCTTCAGTGAGCTTTTGAGATTCTTTTTCCATCTGCCAAATTTAGCTTTTTAATGCATTCTTCTCATTAGATTTTTGAGCCTCTTTTGCCATTTGAATTAGTCTATTTTTTTAATGTGTTATTTTCTTCAGTCAGGTTGTTGACTCTCTTTTCATGATTTTCTTGCATCATTCTCATTTCTCTTCCCAATTTATCCTCCATTTCTTTTATTTGGTTTTCAAAATCCTTCTTAAGCTCCTCTATGGCTTGTTACCAATTCATATTTTTCTTGGAAGCTTTTGGTGCAGGAGTTCTGACTTTGTTGTCTTCCTGCCTTTCCATGCTTTGATCCTTTTTGTTCCCCAAAAAGGAATCCAAAGTCAGATTGCTGTGTTTGCTTTGCTTCC
The DNA here is from genome assembly GCF_028583685.1 of Petaurus breviceps papuanus. Classification (NCBI taxonomy): domain Eukaryota; kingdom Metazoa; phylum Chordata; class Mammalia; order Diprotodontia; family Petauridae; genus Petaurus; species Petaurus breviceps. Next base: position 31,937,575 of record NW_027187391.1, read on the forward strand.
TTTGCTTGCTCATGTTGCTACTCAATTGACTTTTGAGTTCTTTGCCACAGTAGAACTCTGCTTCCAGAGATGAGAGCTTTGTCCCAAATTGCTGGGGTTTTCTCAACTGCCAGAGCTATTGGTTGGCTGCCCTCTCTGAAGCCTCTGCACACTCTGGCTTACTGGTCACACCCCAGCACCTCCACCGTAGACAGTGATCCAGATCCATGTAGGTTAAAGCAAGAGCAATTATGTCTCAGACTGGACACTTGGTTCCCCTACAATCTGCAGGCCAGGTGTTCTGAAGCAGCAATGTGGTAACTGCCACACCTCAGCCACTTCTCCCTCTGGGGCAGAGGCCTTCACAGACCCCCTGTTCCCATAGAGTCCACACTGACCTCTTACTTTGGCATCTGTGGGTTAGTAATTCTGGAAACTGCCACAGCTGCTGGTGATCTACTTTCCTGATGTCCCTTTAGCCATGGCTGGTTGGGCTCCCCTGAGGCTAAAGCCACAGGCTCACGCAGGATTGGGCTCTGCTCCCAGTGGGCTGAGATGGACCCTTCCTGCAGGCCTGCCAGACTGTCTTCAGCGGGAGGTTTGTTTCTCTCCAAATAATTTCTTAACTCCATGTAAAGTCATCGTTATATGTAAAATTCTAGGGAAGGGTGATACTGAAGCAATTAAGTTATTTGATATTTCCTTTGTTACACTGAGGATATTAGAAAAAGTGCTGACTCTAGACATAAGGATCTAGGTTTAAATCCCGCCCTTTTACTACTTTTGTGGCCTTGGGTAAATCACTTAACCTCTCTGAGTCTCAATTTCTTCATCTGTAAAATGAGGGAGTTGATCCTAGTACATTACTTAAACTCCCTGGGCCTCAGTTTCCTCAGTTGTAAAATAAGGTCATTGAATGAGTCTCTAAATCCCTTACAGACATAGATCTTTGATTCTCAGTGGATATTAACTTCTGTACCCTCCATCCTGTGAAAGGTAAAGCTCATTATGTTCATACTTTCTAATTACTGCCTTCCCACCTTTAGTTAGTGGCAATTTTTGCAAGCTTCTCATTAGTGCTTAATTTCCATGATTGTTTTATTCAGTGGTTTCCTTAAATACTGCTGGGAAGGCTGTCTTCGGCATTTTCAACTTTAATTTCATCCTGCTGCCCTTATTAATTTGGGATCCAGGGGTGGATTGCAGTCACATCTTCAGTGCCCATTTGTTTCACTGTGTTTAGGAGCACAATCTCCTTAGGCTTTTGAAATTCTCTTTGTCTTACTTCACGGTGCTATATTTATGAGACAGAACCTTCCTGGGTCTTCTTTCCTCTCCATTTTCCAGGTTGCACTAATATATATATATATAGTTGAACTAGCTTTCAAGGGGCCAGATTGTCTTCCATGCTCTGACATTCATTTTTAGAGGAAATTGCAAAGTGTGGTGCCTTTACAGCATCAAGTGTTCCTTAAAATAACTTCTTCAAGAGGGAGAAGAAGAGGATGTTTAAATTAGAGACAGCTCTTGACTAGAGGTTGCCTGTATTTCACTGCTCATTAGGTCCTTTGTTAGAGGGTAGTTTGGGAAAGGAAAGGAGAAGTAATGCAAATCAGTTCATGTTATGCTTGTTAGACATTTCGGGGGAAAAAAGTTTGATGAATGAAGAAACTGAAACTGTTGGCTAACGACAGGTTTTTGAGTTATCCAGAGAGGTGGCATAAAGAGAAGTGCACTGAATTTGGATCTGGTGTTCAATTCAATAATTCCACAAGCATTTAAGTGCCTCCTATAAGCCAGGAAAGAGCTTACATTTTTTAGAAAAGTATGGGTGTCTTATATTTTTAAATCACCTTCATAACTCCTTCAGTCCTTTGTAATAGAGAATAAAGAGCATTTCAGCAAAACTGACTAATCTATCAATTTATTTTGACAATATATGCAATGTTCTGTGATCACATCCCTGCACATTTTCAGGGACTTATTTTTTATTTGGTGATTCCAAGTTCTGACAATCACTAGTCCTATGACTTTAGGCAGGTTATTCTGCTGCATAACATAGCTCTGTTGGACAATGTACAAATCATTTCATCTCTGTGCTGGGTATCATGTCTCTACTGGGCAGTTCGTTGTATCTTTTGGTCATCACACTGCTCTCTGCTACTGTCCATTGACTCTGTGTTCTCTACTACTAAGCATAGGGGTTCAAAACTCTCTATTACAGGGAACTGCCACGCCTACACAAGATTAGATAACAAAAACCAGGAGTAGTCCAGTCTAAGATTAAGTTTATCCTCTTGGTTACTTTTAATCAGCTTCTTATTCAAAATGCATGTTCCATTTGTGCCATTAGATTGTAAGCTTGTTGAGGGCAGGGGCTACCTTTCTTTTTATTAAATGTTTCCCCAGCACTTGACACAATGCCTGGCATGTAGTAGGTGCTTAATAAATATTTACTGGATTGAATTGGATATGATTTAGGGTGGGTTAAAAAATTCCTTATAATTCCCATTTTAATCCCTTATGGGTATCACGTGGCTTCAAAATCCATTTTAAGGACTCTGCAAAACAAAATCCATAGAAACTGTGTGGAAACTGAGACTATGAAACCCACTTCACTCCTGTGATCGTCTCCTGGTGTCATGCAAATAAAGTTGAGCAAATACTAAGTGAAGGTTACAAGAATGCAACCTTCTACCCTTCATGGCCCAGATTATTGCCTTTATTTTCTAGGCAGCTAGGTAGTGGGTACAGTGCATAGAGTGCTGGACTTTGGAGACAGGAAGACCTAGGTTTAGATTTCTGTCTCAGTCACTTAGCTGTGTGATACTGAGCAAATCATTTAACTTTTCTCAGCCTCAGTTTCCTCATCAGCAAGAGGGGATAACAATAGAACCCTACCGCATAGGGTTGTTGTAAGGATTGTCTTTCATTCAACTGTCGAAATGATCTTCTTTAAGCATAAGTCTGACAATATCAACCTTACCCTTCTGCTCTTGCCCCCAATGTAGTCAACTCCCATGGCTCCCTATTGTCTCTAGGATTAAATATAAAATTCTCTCATTTTTAAATCCTTTCATAACCTCACCCCTTCCTACCTTCCCAGTTATCTTAAACCCTTCTGGGTGCTCTGTAATCCAGCAGCACTGGCCTCCTTGATGTTCCTCATCCTAGACCCTCCATCTCTCTCTCTGGGTATTTTTCACTTGGCTGTCCCATGCCTAGACCTCTCTCCTTTTTCATCTCTTTCTCCTAACTTCTCTGGCTTCTTTCAAATCTCAATGATAGTCCCACCTTCAGCAAGAAGGCTTTCCCAATTCTCTTTAATCTTACTATCTTCCTTCTGAGATTAGCCCCAATGTATCCTCTGTATATCTCCTTTGTGCATTGTTGGCATGTTGTCTTTCCAATTGAATTGTGAGCTCCTTGAGAACAGGAACCACCTTTTATTTACCCATCTTTATGTTTCAGGGCAGTGCCTGATACATAAGACAAGCTCAATAAATGGTATTTGGTTGACTGACCAACCAACCAAAGTGTTTGCAAACCTTAAAGTACTATACAAATGCTAGCTATATCTGCCAGAAATTCCTTGACTTTTGCTCTGCATTCTAGCTAATTCAAAACTGTTCTTATACTAAATTGTGGTACCTGGAATTCTATACCATACTCCAGATATGGTCTGATCAGGGAATGCTACATAGGGGCAATCGATTCTTAGTTCCTAGAAGCTATGGCTTTGTTAATTCATCCCAAGATGCCATCAGCTTTCATGACTAATAATATATAGTATTATTGGCTCATACTGAGTTTGTCAACCATGAAAATCTTCAGATGTTTTCCAGACTAACTCTTATTCAAATGTGCCTCCCTCTTCTAATACTTGTGAAGTCTATTTTTTTAACCCAAGCATAAGACTTTATGTTTATCTTTACTGAATTTCATCTTATTGGATACACTCTGATTTGAATCCTGACTGACATTCATCAGATTAATTCAGCCTCCTAGCAATATGTCTTTTAAAAATGTGATAAGTATGAAATTTATGTCTTCATCAAACTTATTGATAAAAAATATTGAACCACACATGGCCAACCACTTATCCCTGGGAAACAGGAGACTTTCTTTCAAGATGACATTGAACCATTAATGATTGCATCATCTGCTCTCAAATCAATCGATAGATGTGAAGGGGTGGGCTTGTCTAGTAGAGATGCTTATAATTATCAGCAGGATACACTTCAGAAGGATGCTTCCCAAGATGTGGGACTCAAAAGCATTTGTGGCACTGAGAATAAAGTCAGATTGAAAGGGTTGGTCAAAGGAAGGAATTCTGCTTGAGAAGGAAGCAGGACAGCTCATTTCCCAGATGGGTTTTTTTTTTCTCCTGATTTAAAAAAAAAGAGCAGTAGAGGCAGAGTTCTACAGAGGGTAGTCTCTCAGACAGCTATTTGTTGCATGATGAATGGCCACATTCTGGAGAGTTAAAATTATGCAAACACTGTGTCAATTTTGTGTTTATTTGAAAGTCCATTATTTTCCCTCACTTATACTCCAAATTTTAATCTCTAAAGACTTTTTGGATTAATAATATAACATTGAGGCTGATTAGGGATTGTACCCTAAAGGGCTTTAAACATAAAATATCAGTAGACACTTGGTGGAATTGGGCAGTGGGGATGCTTTTGAAGCCACTAAAGTATTACCTTTTAGCCTGGATTTAATGCTTTATGATTATCATTTCCCCTCTATCTCAATTCCTTTCTGTCCCACATGACAAAAATAAAGGATTCAGCAACATTAACATAGGCAAAAAATCCCCTGATTATTTGATTCTTCTGGCCACTCTCTGACCCTTTGCTACTGAAATGACCTGTGAATAAAGCCAGGACCATAAAGAAGGCAGGTTGAGTAGTTTGGAGTTGAGATCTGGGGCGGCTAGGTGGCGCAGTGAATAGAGCACCAGCCCTGGAGTCAGGAGGGCCTGAGTTGAAATCCGGCCTCAGACACTTAACACAAAAACTAGCTGTGGAACCTTGGGCAAGTCACTTAACCCCAGCTGCCCTCCAAAAAGCAAAAAAAAAAAAAAAGAGTAGTTTGGGTCCAGGTGCCAACATTGGGAAAAGGTGTACTCTCCATTTTCTTCATAGGGCTCAGCCCAGCTGTGACTCCCAAGGGATTGATACAGAAGCAGGCCACAGGAGAGAATGAGGGAGTAGGGTTATAGACTGGCAGAGACTTGGAGAAGAGGGGAAAGAAATTGACTACTCCCTCTGTTGGCATGCCCACATCCCTGGTTGGACTGTCTTTTCTGGAGTACATTTGTGCCTCTCCCTTTTCAACTCTCTCCCTTACCCCACTTGCTCCACCCTTCACTCAGCTCAGTTTGTACCAGATTTTGGGTACGTAGGTTAGTGTGTCTTTGTAGGCCACAATTTTGACGACAGATAATCTTTCTTTTATTGAATCAGACATTGATATTACATAAGAATATTATAGACTCTATTCTCTGACTCTTTCATTTTCACAAATATGATGGTTGTTGTTGTTTTTTTTTTTTACAGAGTTCCATCTTTCAAAAGACATTCTATAAATGTTTGTCTTTAAACCTGTGTTATCTGCAAGACTCTCACTATGCCTCTTTAGCCCATTAATGAGAGGATGCTCTAGAGTTGGGTCAGGTTGTGGTTCTAAATAAATTTAGGGCTATGCACATGCAAGCCTAGCAAAACATTGGACTCTAAGCAGCCCTCCCCACCCTCAGCCCATACCACCACAGTGTGCTGAGAGGCCTGCAAGGTTGGCCAGTTGACTAAAATGATTTTAGGGTCTAGCAGGGATTGTTGGGATGAATTGGATAAGAGCATAAGGAAAGACCCTTGCCAAGGAATTGGCCAAATGGAAAAAAGAGTTGGCAAGTTCCAGAATTATGAGGGGATAAAGATAAGAATGAGATAGAAGAAAGTTAAATTGGTCCCAGATATTGAAATATCACTGGTCCTATTGGAAAGGGGAATTTGGAATAGAACATGTCAGTCAAAGGCAGTTAGGTGATTTAATGGATAGAGAGCTCTGGGTCTAGAGTTAGGAAAATCTGAGTTCAAATCTAGCATCAGATACTTCCTAGCTGTGCGACCCTAGGCAAGTCACTTAACCTTTGTCTGCCTCAGTTTCCTCAACTGTAAAATGAGGATAATAATAGCACCTATTTCCCAGTGCTTTTGTGAGGATCAAATGAAATAATATTTATAAAATATTTAGTATAATGCTGAGGACATAGTAAGTACTTAATAAATGCTTATTCCTTTCCCCTTCCCAGTATGAGGCAAGTAAAAAAAAATGCCAAGAAACAATTGCTGTTATAAACACTTATTCAACAAATCATAGAATATTAGAGACAAAAAACCTTAAATATCCCTTGTGGGGAGCCAAAGAGGCCTGATTCAGGACTCAGACTATGTGCCCTATAGAAGGCCCTTCTTGACTTGGCTTTTTGTTAAGCTTGCTCCGTGGGTCTTTTGATATAGGTTACACTTAAAAGGATGTTGTTTGAGTTCTAAGACCAGTAGGCTCTGCCCCAAGACTTTCGTTGTTCAAGACCAAAATATTTTAATTCTTAGGTGGTCAGCTCCTATGCAAATGTTCTTGATGATGCGGCTTTGGTTTTTGGCCTTGAAGCCAGCTCTTGAGAGCATCCTTTGTAATGTGACTGCATATGAAAAGAATTAACTAACTCTTCTTAAGACTTTCTGGCACCCAGAGAACGAAAGCCTTATTTCTGTGCTACTTCCAGGATATGACACACTAAGATAATGATAAGAATACTTGAGTCTTTTTTGTTTCATTGCTCTATAAAAACCTTGTCCTAAGAATCAATAAATAGAGTTCCTTGAACCACCCACATAGTCTGGTCATTTCTTATTCACGTCTCTGACCATGGTTAGTGCTGGACACTGAGCATCCCAGGCAGTCCCTACTCCATCCATATTCCTATACTCCCTTTCAGAAACAAGGTGCTGAGAGAGAGGATGTAACTTTTCTGTTTTGCCCAAAGGGGAGGAAATTTCAATAATTAATGTAGATTAAATTGAAAAGTCTGTGTCATGCTTTCAGAGAGTTAGTTGTGAAGCATTTGCCAGCACACTGCTGGTCATGTTCATCACATAATCTGTTATGGTCAAAATAAGGGAAACTGAGGCACAAAGTTCCAAACATGATCAATTTCTTAGTAGACCACGAATTTAATAAGAAATAGGATCTCAGTTTCTCCAGCTAAGTTAAGACGCCAAAGGAGGAGAACAGATCTCTTTTATAGTTGAGGGGAATATAGAAAACAGGGAGGCTAGGATCATAGATAGGAGAAAATATGACTGGATGGAAATTGAGAATGAAGGCTAGCGACAACCCCCTCCTTCCCTCCTGTGACTAAGGAATTGTTCATTGTTCGGGTCCAGCTGCATCTGCAAGGACAGAGATAACAAACCAGACATCCTTGGAGGATGGCTTGGTGGTGTAAAAATACTAGATCAGACTCTCTGGTGTCCACCTGCCTCCTTTGAGGGTAACAGATTTCCTTGACTTAGAATAGAACAGTGATTAACAGGAGAACTGGGTTTCTAAACTTACGGGGCAGCAAAATTTCTGAACTAAGTCCAGAGACAAAGACTTATGACTTGGGCAATTATAGGACAAAATCAATTAACTGTAAGTAGGATCAATTTAAAAAAGGACACAGAATCTATCTGTTTATTTCAAATCACAGAATCTGAGAGTTAGGGAGGCATGGGAATCACCCATGCTATGTTGCTAACAAATAGTTATTCATCTTCTACTTAGAGATATCCAGCATCAGAGAGCCTGACACGTCCTGAGATTGCCCATTGCACTTTTAGATGGTTTTAATGGTGAGGAAGCCTTTCTATACATGGAGTAGAGTAGACATTTGCCTCTCAATTCTAATTCTAAAGTTCACCCATTGTTCCTGGTTCTGCCCTCGAAGGAAAGGTAAAATTAGGCTAATTCTTCTTCCATATGACAGCCCTTCTAACACTCAGACAGTTTAATTATGTCCTTCCTAAGGCTTAATTTGAGCAGATTAAACATTCTTAGTTGCTTCAATCTGTCTTCATTTGGCATGATTTCCAGGACCTTATCAATATTCACCTAGAAATAAAACAAAATACTCCAGGTGTGTTCTGACCTAAGCAAAGTACAGCGAGATTATCACCTCCTTATTCCTGAAAGTTATACCTGTTGTAATACAGCCTGAGATTACATTAGCTTTCATATCACACTGTGGTTTCATATTGAGCTGGCAGTCCACTAAAGTCCGCTGATGTTTTTCAGACACTGCTTTCTAGCTAGATAGTCTCCATTTTAGACTTGTGAAGTATGAGACTTTACATTTATCCCTATTACATTTCATCTTATTGAATTTGCTCTACTGTTCTCCTGTCAAGATCTTTTTGGATCCCAATTGCCATCTACTTTGCTAGGTAGATGTCTCAGTTTTGTGTCATCTCAAAATTTAATAAAAATTCCACCAATACCTTAACTGAAATCCTGGACAGAAAGATGGACCAGCAAGAAGGCCAAGCACAGATACACAGAACATGTCACTTAAGATCCCCTTCCATGCTGACATGAAACCATTAAAAGATGACTCCTTGGGTCGGGCCATTCCCAATTTACCTACTTTGTTATCATCTAAGCCGCGTCTTCATCTTGTCTATAAGGATAGTGTAAGATGCTTTGCTGAAATTAAAGTGTACTATTTTGATGGCATTGCAGTGATATAGCATATCATAACACAAAGAAAACAATTGCCTGGCATTATAGGCTTGTAGTATTTCTCCTCTTAAAAATACTTTTAGGGGGCGGCCAGGTAGCACAGTGAGTAAGAGTACCGGCTCCAGTGTCGGGATGACCTGGGGATTGAATCTGGGCTCAGACACTTGGCACCCACGCAGAGACACCTGGCCATGTAGCCTTGAGCAAGTTACTTAACCCCAGTTGCTTTGAAAAAAAAAATACTTTTGACAATTTTTTTTTTGTTAAAAAGAAAATTCAGATTCATTGACACAGATGGAAGACTCCTTGCTCTTCCTTTTCTGAAATTTGGGACATTTGCTCATCTCTAGTCCTGTGCCACCTCTCCTATTCTCTATGATTGTTCCAAAGTCCTTGACAGCTGTGCAATCATCAAACCAAACAATTCTTTCAGTAGTCCAGGATGTAATTCACTTGTGCCTGGTGACTTGAACTCACTAAATAGGTGGTTTTTTTCTTTCTTTCTTTCTTTTTTTTTTACCACGTCCTCTCACTTTTCTTGAGTTTTAACTTCCCGCCAATCATTTTCCTTTTATCTTTTCCATTCTGAAGTGCTACCTTTCCCTCTCCAGTAGTATCTAATACTCCAAACACCATCTTTATTGTTATGCATTCTGAGTTTTCTCCCCTCTGCTTCAGGCAGTTGGCAAGGACTCAGAATGGTGAGTCATTTCTTTTGTATCTCCCTATGTCTACGCCCCTAGAGCAGTGCCCTCTTATGTGTGTTCCTATTCTTCCGCTGATGTTAGATATAGTCCCAGGAAAGTGTACCCCAGGTTTATGGAGGGAATATTTGGTTACTTTGTTAACAAGTTACTTACTAGACCATCTTGGTAAATGCCTTAGCTTTGTTTGAGCTAATGATATCTACTTGGAGTCTATTAAAAAGCTAACACATAGTGGGACTCATGAGCTATGGAAAGGATGAAGATTCACAGAGTACCTTAAACATGAGGGTAGTTGCCCTCAGGGGGAGCTAAGCTTTGAGTTCAGTTTGAAGGGCATACTCCACAAGGTATAAGAGAGAAATAAAGTTCTGTGGTCCAGCTGTAAGTTCCTTCAGGAAAAAAGCTTTCTAATTCATCTCTGGGTCACCAACAGTGCCCTAATAGAGAACTTGTCTATAGAAAGTGGCCAATTAGAATGGAAATAAATTGAGTTGAAGGAAAACCATATATGACCTGCTTGTGCTTCATCTATAAAACAGGGCCAACAGTACTGACCTATCTCTGGCGGGGAGAGATGAATAAAAACGTTTGTAAATCATATTACATATATAAAGTGAGTACCACATAAATAGCTGGTGGTACTGAGGGCCCTGCTGGAACCAAGCCATGTAGTTTGAGGAAATTCTTCTGAAGTTCAGTTTGTCAAACTTTTCTCCAGGTGATTAGCAGCAGCTCTCTTACTTCAAGCGCATTTTCACACTGAAGTCCCAGCAAGGTCTCTCACCTAATGCTGCTTCATGAGCCCCCAGAGTGTACACCTAGGCAGGGGGCTGTCCTTCTGCTGTGAACCTTGCTGCCTTTTGTTGGAGAATAGACAGTGGCCACCCAGGGCCTTTAGAACTATTTGATTAGACTTGGCAGGTGCTTCTGGCCTGCCTTAGATGGGCACTTCAGGATACCTAGGAAAGGATCAATAAGGGAGTAATGACACTGGGCAGGTGTCCCTGAGAAACAATCAGCCTCCAAAGCTAGAAAGCAGTCAAGGGAGGGAGTCACTATTTGGTGAAAATGTAAAGGGGTTATATTTGGAGAAAGAAATCACCTTTCCTTAATTACTAGGCCTTTCAAGTCATAGATTCATAGATTTAGATTTGGAAGGAACCTTAGGGGCCAGTTTATTCTAAACCTCTGCATGCTATAGGGCTGTTTTTGGCCCTTCTAATATATTGTGTAATCATTTATCCCTTTGTTCCAACAGTCTCTGTGAAAAGAAACAATGTTTTAGATGTTAGTATGCAAATAGATGAAGACAATAATTATAAAATTAAATTGAGTTGGAGACCACCAAATTAAAACATCTTATGAGATTCAATGGGATTATGGATCTATTCTTGTTTGTTCAGTTGTGTCCCACTCTTCACAAGCCCATTTGGGGTTTTCTTGGCAAAGATACTGGAGAGGTTTGCCATTTCCTTCTCCAACTCATTTTGTAGATGAGGAAACTGAGACAAACAGCGTTATGTGACTTGCCCAGGATCATACCACTAGTAAGTGTCTGAGGCCAGATTTTAACTCAGGAAGATGAGTCTTCCTCCAGGTCTAGCACTCTATCCTCTGCACCACCTAGCTGCTTGGGGCTTTGAATCTAAATGTAGACATATCTACAAGTCAATGTATTTTAATGTACAGACATCTTTGGAGCTGGGTGTTAAACTAATGGGAGTTTTATTCTTGCTAATTTAATTCATGGGCAGGCAAAGTCCCAGAATGATCATTAGAAGTCAGGGATCTAGCTTCAGCTTTGCCATGATTTTGGGCAAATCCTTTATGTTGCCTTAGCAAGACAGCAAGCACCCCAAGGGTATTGGCAAGCTTGAGTTTGTAGGTGAAACCATTGTCAAACACATTTTTATTATATCAGAGCTAGATGGGAACTTGGAAATCATGTGAGCCAACCTTGTGATTTATATATCAGGAAACTGAGGCCCAGAGATGTGAAACTCATGATCACAAAGTTAATAAATAGGAAGACTGGGCATTGAACTCAGGCCCTTACTACCAAGTCAGTGTTCTTTTTATTACATTATTTATTTACCTCTACCATCCAATTATTTGGTCGTATGAAGATCTGCACATAAGCATCTGATATTAAAGTAATTGTATGGGTTTTCCCTAAGCTATTTGTCAAAAAGGCAATATCAGTCCACCAGTTTTGGTGTTTGTTTTTGGATTAGATCTGTGATTTTCTTGGTTTAGTGTTCTCCTAGAGAGTAAACTCCATTTAACAATCTAGGGTGCATCTGAACTCTAGTTTACAATCTTATAGCTCTGCCTGGGGCCCTGAGAAGTTTGTCCTGATCAGGTTCACAGAGTGTGTGTCAAGAGACAGAACCTGAACCCGGATTTCCTAACTCTCAGACGCACTTTCTAACCATTATGCCATGATATTTCTCAGTTCAGGGTTATTAGCTATCATGCATTATAATCTTGATAATTTATTTGCCATATTAGGAGGAATGTACAATGTCACTCTTTCCCCCTCAAGAATGTTGTTAAAGCAGTGCCTTAGTGAGGAATTACTAGTGATTGGGCCTGTGATTTCACTGGTAGAGGAAACTGCCAAACAAAGAAATTTCCATTATCATCTAATCCCCACCATCACTGCAGATTGGTACTTTTTCCGTAACTTCTACTGTTAGGGAGTTTTGTGCACTGAGAAATTAAGTGGCTTTTCTAGGGTCATGCAGTCAGTAGGTGGCAGGAATGGGACTTAAACCTGGCTCCAAGGTTACCTCTCTCCTTGAAATAAATGTAAGATTTAGATACAGGAAAAAGAAAACAATTTGGATTATAATCCCAGATAGCATCCAATTTACTCTGCAAAGTGAGTTAACCACAAAGAATGAGACCCTCCCCAACACCCCAATATTGATGAAACCTTTGTCTAGAGGCTGATAAGACTGGAAATTCAGAAAACACAATGTGCTGAGAGTTGACAGGTAAGGATGCTGGAAGAAAAATTACCAATGTGCTATCTCTGGGAATTATGATTTGATTTTTACAGTGTATTGTCTTGTAGCAGGCTGAGATTTTCTATTTAATGAATATACACAATATCATTGAAGAAAACCTAATTGGATTTAATCCCCAAGTAAAATGTATGCATGGACCAGACACAGCATCTGGGAACAGGTCACTCAGGCTGAGTGTATTTCTTTCCATTCCTTAAAAGGCTTTATGGATGAAACATTGACCTGGAATATAAAAGGTTGCTTCCATTTCGGTTCTAAAGCAAAGAAAACTATTTTGCTTCAGTGTCAAAAGTAGTACAATGTTGAGGCATGAACCCTCAGTATTAAGAGGTCAAGTCAATAGGATGTTAGGAAATGGAGTACACTGTGATGAAATTTCAGCAGGAACCAATGGGATGATATCCAGATGCTAAAGAGCAGATGCCATTACAGTTTCATTAGAAACAGAAGGGAATTATCTTATATCATGACAGAAAATGTCAACTTTGTAATGTCAATCTAAATAGATGAGTATTTTGTTAGTAGGTGAAGGAGACCAGGTTCTTTACAATGCTAAGAGCTAAATCAAAGGAAAGGGCATCAATAAAATGAGCTATTCACCTCCTTGCTGTAGAATTAGGATGTGTTTTCATGTAACATCCTAACATTGCCCACTCCTTGAGTTTTTGGCAGTAGTCCATTTTACTACTTTAGGGCCAAAAAAAAGCTCATGGTTATCTAAAAGTACTGGTACTAATGTATCCCAAACAAGTCTGGATATAAAAGCCTACTCTCTCCACCCTTCAAAGCAATTAACTGAAAAGTTCATGGGGCTAGGATTAAGAAGCCCTAATTTCACCATCTACCATGATGTGTAATCAGAGACACATTGATTGTTCAGGAGCTCACTCTGCTGCTGCTCCCTTGGGGGATTTGCTGGAAACGTGAGTAGGTCCAGCATAGATGAATCCTAGAAAGAGAGGCTAGATTTCTGTGCTGACCTATAGAGCTGTGATCATCAGTGCTGATCAGAATTGGGTTCATGTCCTTGTTTCTGCCTGATACTCTTCCTTCTCCTTTATCTTTTGCTCAGTTCCTTCACCCTGCACTCCCCTTCTTCTTTATCAACCTTACTCTTTGCCCCACATACTGCATGGCAACTCCAGAGGCATGTAAGAATGCTGTGATTCTTTAAGAGGGATGGGCAACCCTTTGGTTTTCTTGGTCCTTGAAATACAAAGTGTACAACCTAGGGGGACAATACATGCTATAAGTTTTATCATAGTTCCTATTGCTTTGGAGAATGCTTTCCTGACCTAGTGTTGCCATGGTGACTATAGAGTCAGAGTGGAGTAGCCTTTTATATCCTTTTTTAAGTTTAGAAATTGTGTTCTTTTAAACTCTTTTTAGTAAAGTTATTTTTATTTCATTCTATAGTCAGCAGGTACCTCAATACATTTTTAACCCTGAACCTGAATCAGTGGGTTGGCCTAGATTATTCCTGGTCTAGATTATCCTCCCATTGCCTAGTCTCTCTGTCTATAAAATGAGGATAGTAATTATACCACATGCTTCATAGAATTGCTGTGAGCATCAAAGACACTGATGGTCTTTTCAAAGTGATTTATAAAACCAAAGCTATGTTTCTGTCAGTTTTTAAGTGAACTCTGGTCCAACTCTTTTGATTCCTTTGTATGACTCTTCAAGAAGAATTTGTGGTCCTTCCTTCTGTTTAGATGCAATTTCATTCATTCTTCTCGTTTCATTTATAGTGAGAGCATAAAGATTGATATGATACAGTTCAGTACAATACAAGTAGATCCACTTGGTCATTAGACAAAGTGTTCGTACTGAGAAACCCAACAACTAAGTTTATATTTATAGTAAGTTTAAATGCTATGAGTCATAGGATTCTCTGCTTCCTTCTTAATCACCCTGCTATGGTTACTATAGATACAGAAGAAATTTGGGTGGTTCCCAAATGGTCAAACTACAAATGATGAGTCTCTCTACACTTAGAAATGGACTTCAAAAAAGTATATATAGTCAGGTCCTCCTGACTCCAGGGCTGGTGCTCTATTCACTGAGCCACCTAGCTGCCCCTGCAATCCTCTTCTTATTAGTAATTTGGAGATTTCTTTTGCAAGTTTGCTAATCATTTGCAATTCTTTTGCTAATTGTTCATATACTTTGAACTCTTCACTATTGGGTGATGGTTTTTGGCAGATAGGTGGCATAGTGAATAGAGTGCTGGGCCTGAAGTCAAGATGACTCATCTTCTTGAGTTCAAATCTGGGCTCAGACACTTGCTAGCTGTGTGACCCTGAGCAAGTCACTAAACCCTGTTTGCCTTAGTTTCTCATCTGTAAAATGAGCTGGAGAAGAAAATGGCAAATCACTCTAGTATCATTGTCAAGAAAACCCCAAATGAGGTCACGAAGACAGACATAACTGAACAACAACAATGGCTTTTGGCTTATATAGTTCATTATTAATTGTCCATTATGTCCTGAATATCAAACTCATAGCACAGATTTTTGATACAAAGTTATTTTCCTAATTGGCCATTTCCCTTACCAAAATGTTTTAGTTTTATTTAAGCAAAAGCTTTGCATTTTCATGTAACTGGAATGATCTCTTTATCTTTTAAAATTGTCTCTATCCTTTGTTTGGCTAGGAATTCTTCCCCTGCCTGTTGAAAAGTATATGATCTGCTTCTCTTCTGAATTTATTTTTGGTGGTACAATTGTTGATAATCATGTATCTATTTATTTTTGAATTTGTTGTAGAATATGATGTTAGATGCTGGCCTAAGCCTAATTTCTTCCAAACTGCTTTTTAGTTTTTTTCCCAGAGGTTCCAATCAAATAGGAAAGTCCTTCTTAGGGCATTTATGCTGTCAAATACTGGATTACTGAGTTCAGTTATTTCTGATGCTTACTTGTGTAGTGTGTTCCATTGCTGTACTTTTTCAGTTTTCAACCAGTACCAAGTGATTTTCATGACTGCTGCTTTCTTATTTGAGGTCTGGAAATGCTATTTTCCTTTCATTCCTACCTTTTCTCCATTATATTCTTTGGTATTCTGGATCTTTTGCTCCACAAAATAAATGCTATAATTATGATTTATTTAAGCTCTATATAGTATCCATTTGGTAGTTTGATTGGTATAGCATTAAATTTGTAAATTAGATTTGGTGGTGTTGTCATTTTTTTATTGTTAAGGATTGGTCATGAGGAGAACTGTATATTCCTTTAGTTATTTGAGTTCTTTATTTGAGGTGTATTTTGTAATTGTATGTACAAAAGTATTGTGTGGGTTTTGGTAGATTGACTCCCAAATACTTTGTGCAGTTTTGTAGTTATTTTAGATGGAGCTTTCTTTTCTATTATTGCATCCTGAATTTTGTTATTATTATATGCAATGTTATTGATTTGTTTTGAAGGGGGGAAGGCAGGGCAATTGGGGTTAAGTGACTTGCCCAAGGTCACATGGCTAGTAAGTGTTAAGTGTCTGAACCTGGATTTGAACATAGGTCTTCCTGACTCCAGGGTTGGGCATCTATTCACTGTGCCACCTAGATGCCCCAATGTTATTGATTTTTGTGTTTTTATTTCATAGCCTGAAGCTTTGCTAAAGTTATTAATTATCTAAATAGTTTTTTTTTTTGCTGATTTTCTAAGTAAACCAGTATGTCATTGGCAAATAGGGATGGTTTTATCTTCTCCTTGTTTATCTTTATGATTTCTAATTTCATTCTCTTGTATTATTGCCAGTACTAGGATTTCTAGATCTATGTCAAAGAATTACAGGGAAAGGGAGTATTCTGGTTTTCCTCATTCATACACATACACATATGAAAAGGATTCAATGTATCTCCACTGAATATAGTGATTGGATCTGGTTTGAGATAATTTTTATAATATTAAAATACTTGTATGCCTATACTTTTATGGTTTTTACCATAAATTGGTTGTATTTTGTCAAAGACTTTTCTTCATCTATTGACATAATCATGTAGTTTGGGATTATTTTTGTTTTAAATATTATTGATTATGTTGATCATTCTCCTAATGCTAAATCACCCTTGCATCTCTGGTATAAATGTGACTTGATCAGTCATTCCTCAATTGATAAATGGTCAAAGGATATGAGCAGGAAGTTTTCAGAGGAAGAAATTAAAGATATATATATAATCATGTGAAAAAATGCTCTAAATCACTATTGATTAGAGAAATGCAAATCAAAACAAATCTGAGGTATCACATCTCACCTGTCAGATTGGCTAACATGACAAAACAGGAAAATGATAAATGCTGAAGAAGATGTGGGAAAATTGGAACACTAATACATTGTTGGTGGAATTGTTAACTTATCCAACCATTCTGGAGAGCAGTTGAAACTATGCCCAAAGGGCTATAAAAATGTGCATACCCTTTGATCCAGCAATACCACTTCTAGGGCTATATCCCAAAGAGATCATACAGGTGAGAAGAGGACCAGTGTGTACAAAAATATTTATAGCAGCTCTTTTTGTGGTGGCAAAGAATTGGAAATCAAGGGGATGCCCATCAATTGGGGAATGGCTAAACACATTGTGGTATATGAATATAATGGAATACAATTGTGCTATATGAAATGAGGAACAGATGGACTTCATAATAACTTGGAGATACTTATATAAATTGAAGCTGAGTGAGGGAAGCAGAACCAAGAGAACACTGTACACAATTACAGATACATTCTATCTGTGATGACTAATTTTGATAGACTGGGCTTCTCTCAGCAATGCAAGGCTCTAAGACAACTCCAAAAGACTCATGATAGAAAGGGCTATCCACATCCAGATAAAGAATTACAGAGTCTGAATGCAGGTAGAAGAAAACTACTCACTCTCTTTTTTTGTTTGTTTGTTTCCTCTTTATTGTTGTTCATTTCATTGGTTATAATTCTTCTTTACCACTTGAGTAATGATTAATGTGGAGGTATCTGTAGAACCTATGTTGGATTGCATGCTGCCATGGGGGTGGAGGGAAAAGAGGAAGGGAAAGAAAATTTGGAACTCAAAAGCTTGTGGAACTGAATGTTGTAAATTAAAAGTAAATATATAATTAAAAATTAAATCTGACTTGATCATAATGATAATTTTTTTTCAGGGGGAGATAAACTATTGTAGTCTTTTTGCCAGAATTTTATTTTTTGAATTGATGTTCATTAATGATATTGGTTGACAATTTTTCCCCTTTTGCTCTATCTTTGCATGATTCAAGGATTAGGATTACATTTTTCTCATAAGAGGAGTTTGGTAGAGTGCTTTCTTTTCTCAGTTTTTGAGAATAATTTGTATAGTGTAGGTATTTATTGTCTCTTAATAGTTTGGTAAAATTCTACTGTAAATGCCTCAGGATAGGGTATTTTTATTCTTGGTTGTTCCTTGACAGTTAGTTCAATTTCATTTTCTGAGATTGGGTTATTTAAGATATCTCTTTTGGAGTTTTGTTAGTTTGGGCATTTTACATTTTTAAAGTTAGTCCTTTATTTCTTTTGTGTCCTCAGTTTTGTGAATATATAAATGAACATAATGGAATCTGGTAATTATTTTTATTTCTTCTAATTTTGTTATGATTTTCACTTTGCCAATTTTCTCTTTGGTTGATTTGATTTTCCCCCTTCTTTTAATCAGGTTGACTAAAACATTTATTGATTTTGTTGGGCTTCCCAAAGAACCAGCTTTCAGTGTTGTTAATCATTTCTATAGTCTTTTTGGTTTCCAATGTGTCCATTTTTCTTCAATTTTTCAAATTTTCCTATTTGGGCTATTTTGCACTTATTTATTATCTTTTTAATCTAGAAAAATGTGTGATCAGTTCATTAATGCTCTCTTTTCAATTTTGTTAATGCATATCTTTAAGGATATGTTTTTCCTCTTATTGCTTTAGCTGCATACTGGAAATTTTATGTTGCTTCATCATTATAATTTTCTTTTACATAATTATTGATTTTTTCTATGATTTGTTCTTTGATCTTCTAGTTATTTAGGATTTAATTGTTAAGTCTCCATTTAGGTCTATGTCTTTTGATTGTGATCCCTGAGCTAATAACTATTTTTATTGTATTATGATCTTTAAAATGAATATTGACTAGTTCTACCTTTTTACATTTACTTGCTGTATCTCTGAGTCCTAATATATGATAATTTTTTCTTCAAAAGGTGCCATGGTGTTAAGAAATACCAACTTTTAAAAAAGTATTTGTGATGTAATACCATGAGGTATCAGTTCAATCTAATTGGCTTTTGCCTCCCTCACTCCTCTTTCCTGAATAATGTTTTCCCATGTACTTCTCCCTATCCTCACCTTTTCCCTCCTTTGCACTGAAGTGACCAAATATCACCATATATTTTCACTTATATTAGAAAGTATTACTAATTTTCTACTAGTTCATTCATGGCACAAATATTTATTCATAAGATACAGTGATTTACATGGTAGCCTTTTTGCACATATTAAAATTTGACCCATAATCTCAAAATATACCATGAAATGTTTCTTCTTGCCGCTAGGCAAGAAGGGTTTCTGCCAGCTCTTTTATTTGCCTCTTGTCAGCCATTCTTTTCTTTTCCTTCTGCTCTGCAACATAGACTCTATGGGCACCACTGCAGAAACAGAAGCCCTCACAGGACAGAGGATCATTAAAAACTTGTTTCACTGGTTGCTATGGTCAACAAAATCACAACAGCAGGTGGTCAGCATTCTGATGATGTACCTCTCTGTAAGTAGCTAGATTGTTTATTAGAAAACAGATTTGGTTTATTACTGGCACCACACTCAGAGCCTTTCCTACATGAGGACCTTCCAGAAGCCACGCACCACCTCTCACACCCTCATCTTGTCAAGGCTCATTGAAAAAATACCAAGATTCTCCTTGTGATGTTGCATGGTTGTAAGCTATGGAACACTGTAGTCTTTGAAGAAATGAAATTGGAAGTCACCTAGAAAGCAATGGCAAAGAGCCTGGAGGTTGTGAGCAAACTGCAACATATCATTAACAAGGAATTATACTGAGGGTATCATTAAACCAATAAACATTTACTAAGTATTTACTATATTCCAGATACCATGCTAAGCTCTGGGAACCAAAAATGGGTAAGGACAAGAAATGTGTGAATGAAAAAGAAGATTGAACTTGGGACTGGAGTGAGGGATAACAGATGGGTAGCTCATGTGCTTCATTAATGTCCTCATGATGTCAAGTCAAAGTGAGAAAGACCCTTATGATACTGAGCAGAACCCCTGTGGTGAACTCAGTAAAAACTCAGACAAGAGTTCCAAAGTATCAGCTGGCATGGATGAGTTCTGATATGTATCACTAGAATAGATACATCAAACAGGTTATAGATCCATCGGTAAAGTATTAATTTTATCAAGAAGCAGTGGGGCATAGTGGATGGAGAGCCAGTGTCTGAGCTAAGAAGACCTGAATTCCAGTCTTGCTCTGATCTATACAGGCTGGACTTCCCTGTGGAAATCACTTAACTTCTTGGTGTTCTAAGACCATAAGTTGCAAAGGAGGTTTGTTGGTGAAGAGAGCTCACTGGGTCATTCCCCATATCACTGAAATCATGGGTTCAGTGCCTATTATCATCTCTAATATTATTGAAAGTGTGAGTAGAGGTCCAGCCGTGGAGTCTGGAAGGCCTGGGTTCAATTCATATTTCTGATACATCCTAAGATCAAGGGCAAATGACTTAGCCTCCTAGTGCTCTTGACCACTTTAAAGTGTAAGTTTAAAAGGGTTGCTGATTTGTATTATTGAACCAGAAATTCCCTAATAATGATGAAATCGTCAGTCAATACCGAAAAGTTGTCTTTTAAATAATTTTCAGTTTGTCTGACTCTTCTTTCCCAGAATCTCTGAATAAATAAATGTTATTGACTAACAAATTGCCACTAAATACCCACACCCTACCCTTTCCCTCTGTATTAGAAGGCAAATACTATCTTTGATTGGTATTGTTATAGAAGTTTACTTTACAGGAATGGTGCAATGACTCATTATTGACAAAGGATGATGAAATGATCACCAAAGAACAGAGAGTGGGAGATTCAGCTATATAATTGGAATAGGTTCAGCCTTTTTAATATTGTGGTATCAATATCCTCTGGTTGCTGTGGTACCTTTCGATCCAGATGTTTTTAATTATAGATGTGCCATTCTCCTCATAGTTCATTTGGCTGTGTCCATATTTTCTTCTAAGTGAGCCAAGTACTGGACAATAGGAATCTGTTGTCAAATACACTTTTTTTTTTCATTTTTCAAATGCTTTATTAACTTCTGATTTACATCATTAATTTCTACCAGATTTTGAGTTACAAATTTTCTCCCCATTTTTCTCCTACCCACCACCCCAGAATAGCAGTCCCACAGGATATCCCCTCCTCCAATCTGCTCTCTCCCATATATTCTCCCATATCCCCTTAGACTTTTCCAGTAGGGCATGGTGGATCTCTATGCCCTGGTGCCTGGATATCTTCTTTCCCAATTACATGTAAGATAGCATTAATAATACTATATATGCATATATAATTTTAAACATTTGATTTTAAAACTTTGAATTCCAGATTCATTCCCTTCCTCCCTTGTCACCCACTCTTACTGGGAAGATAAGCAGTTCAGTATAGGTTGTACATGTGTAGCTAATGCAAAACATTAACATAGTAGATATATTGTAAAAGACTGACTATATTTCCCTCCCTCCTATCCCACCACCCACTTGTTCTATTCTCTACTTTTATCCCATCCCTTTTCAAAAGTGAGTGCTTCCAACCTCCCTCCCCCCAGCCTGCCTTCCCTTCCATCATCCCCCCTCTCATCCCCTTCCCCCTACTCTCCTGTAGGGTGACACCCTATTTAGTGTGTATTTCATTCCCTATCCAAGTCAAATTCAGTGAGAATAAGGTTGACCCATTTCCTTTTGCCTTCCTATTCTTCCCCTCCATTGTAACCCTTTACCCTTGCCTCTTCTTTATGAGATAGTTTACCGCATTCTGTCTCTCTCTATCTCCTCTCATTATATTCCTCTATCACCTCTTAATTTCCCTTTTTAAGTATTATCCCTTCCTAATAAATTGGTCCTGTGCCCTCTATCTATGTATATCTGTAAGCATATATAACGCACATTCACACATGTATTCAAATGTCCGTATACCCTCTGATATAGACATATATATTTCTATTCCCTTCAACTATTTTCATACTGAGAAAAGTTTTGTCAATTACAATTATTGTTTTTCCATGTAGGAATGTTAATAGTTCAACTTTGATCTGTGACTTATGATTTCTTTTCCCCGTTTACCTTCTCCAGCTTCTCTTGCTTCTTGTATCTGGATGTCAAATTTTCTATTCAACTCTGATTTTTTCATTAAGAATGTTTGAAAGTCCTCTATTCCACTGAATGACAATATTTTCCCCTGAAAGATGATACTCAGTTTTGCTGGGTAGGTGATTCTTGGTTTTAATCCCAGCTCCTCTACCGTCCGGAATATCCTATTCCAGGTCCTTTGATCCCTCAGTGAAGAAACTGCCAGATCCTGTGTTATCCTGATTGTGTTTCCACAATATTCAAATTGTTTCTTCCTGGCTGCTCGTAATATTCTCTCCTTGATCTGGGAATTGTGGAACCTGGCTATAATATTCCTAGGCATTTTCTTTTTGGTATCTTTTTCAGGAGGTGATTGGTGGATTCTTTCAACCTCTATTTTGCCTCTGGTTCTAAAATATCAAGGCAATTTTCCTTGAGAATTTCTTGGAGGATGATTTCTAGGTTCTTTCCCTGATCATGGCTTTCAGGTAGTCCAATAATTTTTAAATGATCTGTCCTGGATCTATTTTCCAGGTCAGTGTTTTTTTCCCATGAGATATTTCACATTGCCTTATATTCTTTCATTTGTTTGGATCTGTTTAACATCATCTTGATTTCTCTTAAAGTCACTAGCTTCCCTTTCCTCCAATATAAATCTGAGGGAATGATTCTTGTCATTGAGCTTTTGAGATTCTTTTTCCATCTGGCATATTCAGCTTTTTAATGCATTCCTCTCCTTATTGCCTTTTTGAGCCTCTTTTGCCAATTGAGTCAGTGTTTTTTAAGGTGTGATTTTCCTCAGTCAGGCTGTTGACTCTCATTTCTTAATTTTCTTGCATCATTCTCATTTCTCTTCCCAATTTTTCCTCCACTTCTCTTATCTGCTCCTTAAGGTCCTCTATGGCCTGTTACCAGCTTGTATTTTCCTTTGAAGCTTTTGGTGCAGGAGTTCTGACTTCACTGTCTTCCTCCTGTTCCATGCTTTGCTTCTTTTTTCACCAAAATAGGAGTCTAATGTTGGAGTTTTCTGTTTGTTTTGCTTCCTTTGTCTGGTCATGTTGCCCCTCAGACACTTGAACCCAGGGTTTTTTTTGCCACAGTAGGACTCTGCCACCTGACAGGGGAGCTTTTGTCCCAAACGCTGGGGTTTTCTCAGTTTTCAGAGTTATTAGTTGGGTTCCCTCTCTGAAGTTTCACACGCTCTGGCAAGCTGGTTACACACCCCAGGACCTCCACCCTAGACTGAAATACAGATCCAAGCAAGTCAAAGCAAGATAGATTACCTCTCAGACTGGTCGCCTGGTCCCCCCACACTCCACAGGCCAGGAGCTGACGCTGCCATGTGGCTTCTCGCCCTGGGGGAAAAATCCCAAGCTCTCCCAAGTAGTGGTCCCAAAATCCACACTGCACTGACCTCTCACTTTGTTCATCACATCTATGTGTTGATGAATCTGGAAAGGGCCAGAGCTGCTGGTCATCTGGAGCCCCTCCAGCCAGTGGCTGGTCAGGCCTGCCCTGGAGCTAAAATCTCCAGCTCATGGGGGCCTGGGCTAGGCTCCCAGAGTGCTGTGCTGGCCGATTCCTGCTGGCCTGCCAGGCTGTCCTCAGCAGGAAGTTAGCTTCTCTGTGTCATTTTGTGGGTTCTGCAGCTCCAAAGTTTTTTTAGAGTCCCCTTTTATATGGATTGGGGAAGGTGGAAGCCAGAGCCGCAGAGAGGTCCTTCTTCTACTCTGCCATCTTGACTCAGCTCCCCGGCAAACCCACTTTCAAAGGGCCTCACTTCTCTCAAGGCCAAACAAGTAGTTATAGCACTGGGGGTGGGGAACCTGCAGCCTCAAATTTATATTTGGCCCTCTACGTCCCTGGGTGTGGACTTTTGACTGCGTCCAAGTTTCAAATTATTTTATTAAGGGGATTTGTTCTGTAAAGTTTGGATTCAGTCAAAGGGCTGTACTTGATGACTTAGAGGGTCACATGTAGCCTTGAGGCAGCATAATGTCCACCCCTGGTATAACCTTTGCTGTTTGGATACTGACTTGGATGGATTCCATCTTGATACAGAGGTAGAGCTTACAATTTTGTAGAAGTGATAAAACATGCTATACTAGTACAATGGGGGTGAGAACTGACCCTGCCTTATTGCCCCTGGAACAATAGTCAGATGGTACAAGGTACAGTAGGAAGTAGCATTGAGTTAGGAGTTAGGGGACTTGGATTTTGATCTCATATCTTTCAATGAATAGCAAAAGACATAAGCAGCAAACATTGTAATCTTGGAAAATCATGTCCCCTCTCTGTGACAGTTTCCTCATTAGTAAAGTGAATAGATAAAGTTGAGAGATAGATAGAAGGGAGAACTGGTAAGAAAGTGAATATGGAGTGATGAGAAACATGTGGGGTCTGCAGAGAGATTAAAGCCCACCTGTCACTACTAACAAACGATTTCTCTTCAATTTTGCAATGTAAAGCTGTTGAGAGGGTTCCTGAGGAGCAATGGCTACAGTTCAGCTGGGGCTCCTGTTCTCAGAAGCTCTACTTGTTGCGTTCCTTGATGGGATGCAACATCATATAGACATCAAAACAGAAAGTGCCGACAGAACCGAAAAATGACAGAGAGAAGCTAACCTTCTGCTGAAGACAGCCTGGCAGGCCAGCAGGAAGTGGCCAGCACAGCTCCATGAGAGCCCAAGGTTTTAACCTCAGGGAGGCCACAACTAGCTGCTGGCTGGAGGGACTTCAGATCACCAACAGCTGTGGTGGTTTCCAGAATTATCAACCCATAGATGCCAAGGACAAAGTGAGAGGTCAGTGCAGTGTGGACTTTGGGACCTGGGAGTTTGGGAGTACAGTCCGGCCTTTGCCCCCTGGAGGGAGAAGCAATGGAGGCATGGCAGCCGTACAGCCACTGCCAAGTAACTGCTTCAGAGCTCCTGGCCTGCAGATTGTAGGGGGACCAAGTGTCCAGTCTGAGGGGCAATCGTTCTTGCTTTAATCTGCTTGGATCTGGATCACTGTCTGGGGTGGAATATTATAGCCATGTTCTGGAGTTCCCACATCAAGGAGAAAATATTACAAGCAGCCAGGAAGAAACAATTTTAATACTGTGGAAACACAATCAGTATAACACAGGATCTGGCAGCTTCTACACTGAGGGATGGAAGGGCTTGGGATATGATATTCTGGAGGTCAAAGGAACTGGGATAAAAACCAAGGATCACCTACCCAGCAAAACTGAGTATCATGTTTCAGGGGAAAATATGGTGATTCAGTGGAATAGAGGACTTTCAAGCATTCTTGATGAAAAAACCAGAGTTGAATAGAAAATTTGACATTTAGATGCAAGAAGCAAGAGAAGCACGAGAAGGTAAACAGGGAAAAGAAATCATAAGCCACAGATCAAAGTTGAACTATTTACATTCCTATATGGAAAAATGATAATTGTAACTTATGAAACTTTTCTCAGGATGAGTATAGTTGAAGGGAATAGAAATGTGTGTGTGTGTGTGTGTATAAATACACACACACACATATATATATATACATACATATATATGTCTATATAGGAGGGTATATGGGTGTATGAATACACATGTGAGTGTGTGTACATATGTGTACAGGTATACATAGACAGAGGGCACAGGACCAGTTGAATAGAAAGGGATGTTACTTAAAAGGTGAAATTGAGAGGTAAGAGAGGAATATTATAAGAAGAGATGGGGAGAGATAGAATGGGGTAAATTATCTCATATAGAAGAGGCAAGGGAAAACTGTTACAATGGAGGGGAAGAACAGGAAGGCAGAAGGGAATGAGTCAACCTTATTCTCAATGAATTTGGCTTAGGGAGGGAATGACATACATGCTAAGTAGCATATCTCACCCTACAGGAGAGTAGGGGGGAAGGGGATGAGAAGGAGCATAATGGAAGGGAGGGCAGGTTGGGGAGGAGAGAAGTTGGAAGCACTCACTTTTTAGAAGGGACAGGATCAAAGTAGAGAATAGAAAAAGGTGGGGGTGGGGTGGGGATAGGATGGAGGGAAATATAGTCAGTCTTTCACAATATATCTACTATGGAAATGTTTTACATAGCTACACATGTACAACCTATATTGAATTGCTTATCTTCCCAGTAAGGGTGGGTGATGAGGGAGGTAGGGAAAGAATCTGGAATTCAAATGTTTAAAATCAAATGTTTAAAAATATGTACATTATTATTATTATTTTACATGTAACTGGGAGATAAGATATATAGGCCCTGGGGCATAGAGATCCATCTTGCCCTACTGGATAGTCGGAGGGGTCATGGAGGAAGATATGGGAAAGAGCAGGTTTGGGGAGGGTATATTTGGTGAGATCGCTGTTTTGGGGTGGTGGGTAGGGAAAAAATGGGGAGAAAATTTGTAACTCAGAATCTTATGGAAATGAAAGATGTAAACGAAAAAAGAAAAAAAAGAAAAAATCTGAAGTGCCTGGCAGATCTTGAGGCTCCTGTATCCAGCTATGAGTGAGTCATTATACCCCTTTTTTTCTTAGCTTGTAGCCTTTTGCTGATAAAATGTACAGTATAGGGAACAGAGAAGGTATTTGCACTCAGAGCTGTATGGGAGGCAGATTGGGGAAAGCTGATCATTCCATTTTCAGTGTGAGCATTTCAGATATGATCAAATACTAAGTATTAGAGCTTGACGTATCACTTTGTTGATTGTCTAGACTAGAAAGTAATAGGGAGAATGTTAAAAGTGCAGCTTAAATTTAAGTATGTCTGGGTACAATTTTTTTTGAGAGCCGGTTGTTAAGCATTTGCTAATACAACACAACTCACACCCATCCTGGCTTGGAGGTATAGGAGGAGGTAATTTTGTGAAATAGGTGTTGAGAATGCTTGTTCCTTATTTTAACATCTTGCCCTTGTGTTGAGAGTACTTGTTCCTTATTTTAACATCTTGCCCTTAAGTTTGTAGTCTATTTTAAGTAAATGTTCCTTTGCCTTAATATGATGTCCATGTGTTTAATTTAAGAGGTCCAGTGGGAAATATGTAGCGGTTTCAGATAGATAGGGGACCCAAAGAGGTTTGAATAACCTAAAGGTAACATTAGGGTGCTCCATAAATAATTGTTAAAACAAAGAACATAATAAATGGTTGAGGTAACAAGGGATAGTGGGAAATGACTTTGGACTAGAAGTCAGGAGACCAGGGTTCTAGGCCCACTTCTTTTATTGAATAAAAGTGTAATTTCTGGGAAAGTCATGTTACCTCCCTTGGCCTCAGTTTCCTCATCAGTAAAGTAAATGGCTTGGGCTAGAATGATTTCTAAATTTTCTTTCAGCTCTTAAAATGTTAATATCTCTGCTTTACTTGCTTCTGTTTGTCTAAATAGTAGATATATAAGTAAAGTAGCAGGGGTAGTGAGTGGGAGATCTCTTCTGATGGGGAAGCCAGGAAGACTTCAGGTGAAAGACATCTCTTAGGCTGGACCTTACATAATGGTAGGATTTTGGAGATTGGAGGAAGCAAAGATTCATAGAGCTGGGAAAGTACAGTGAGTATTTAGGGAACCTCAAATGACCCAGTTCATCTGGAGCATAGGAAACCTGGAAGGGAGCTGTAAGAAGTAAGGCTGGAGGGATAGAGTGGAGCCAGTTATGGAGAGCCTTGAATTACTCAGAGTTACAGAGTTGGAGTTTGTCTGACCAGTCAATTAGTTTAGTCCATTTAGTAATTTAGTCAGTTAGTTGTATCTGACTCTTGGTGATTTGCGATTTTCTTGGCAGAGATATTGTGGTTTGCTGTTTCCTTTTCCAGCTCATTTGACAGATGAGTAAAAAGAAACAAACAGGGTTAAGTGACTTTCCGAGTGTCACACAGCTAAGTGTGTTTGAACTCAGGTCCTTCTCTCTCCTGGCTGGGCCCTCTATCCACCGTGGCCCCTAGCTGCCCTGGATCACCTGATCTGTCCAAAGTTGTAACCAAATTAATGCTCTAGTCTCTAGGAAAGAACAGATCTGCAGCAAGACAGTAACAAGAAGAAAGTAATAATAGCTGATATTTATGTGACCCTTTCAGTTTTCCAAAGTATTTTACATATATTTTTTCATTTGATCCTCATAATAACTCTTTAGCGTAGCTTGGTACAGTGTAAAGAACATTAGATCTGGAGTCACAGCTTTTGGGGAGCTCTCTCTCTCTCTCTCTCTTCCCCTCCCTCCCTCCCTCTCCCCCTTTCTCTTTCTCTCTCCCTCCCCCTCTTCCTCTGTCCCTCTCCCTCTCTCTCTTCTCTTTCTCCTCCCTCTCTCCTCTATCTCCCTCCCTCCCCCACCCCTCTCTCTCACAACCTCTCCCTTTCTCTCTCTCCCTCTTCCTCCCCCCCCTCTCTCTGCCTTTCTCTCTCTCTCTCCTCTCCCTCTCCCTCCCTATCTTTCCCTCCCCCCCAATTAATATCATAGAACTTGGGTTCCTGTCTTACGATGTTTACTCCCTGTATGAATTCGGGCAAGTCACTTTACCTTCATGACCCTTGGTTTCCATATTTGCAAAGTGAGGGGGTTAGACTAGTTGGCCTCTGTGATCTCTTCCAGCTTTTTATCTAGGATCCTAGGTAGCAACTATTAATAATTTCTGTTTCATAGATGATCAGTCAATAAACATTTATTAAATGCCTACCAAGTGCCACCCACTGGGCTAAATGTTGGGATGATGATACCAAGACTGAAAAGTTGAATAATTTGCCCATGTATCTGAAATAGTTTAAAAAGTAGGTCTTCCTGATCATTCCCACCCCTTGCCTCCTAAGTCCAACTTCCATTCATCATACCATGCAGCCTCTTAGAAGAGTATCTTTCTATGATCATGACCACCTGTTGTGCTGATTCAAAAGCTCTACCTTGGTCCTAATGAAGTCTCCAGGTCTTCCAAGAATGTGACATCTTTTTCCTGAAAAGCATATTTTTTCATAGGAAAAAGTCT
Organism: Petaurus breviceps papuanus; assembly: GCF_028583685.1. NCBI lineage: Eukaryota > Metazoa > Chordata > Mammalia > Diprotodontia > Petauridae > Petaurus > Petaurus breviceps. The sequence continues at coordinate 31,966,386 of NW_027187391.1, forward strand.
GAGAGAATTCAAAATGAAACGAGTATCATTCTTATCTGGGGTCATCTCATCAGTGAGCTCATGCCTTTAAAAAAAGAAGGCAAAGTGAAGAGGACCCTGGAAACTGATATCCAGCTCACTGAGCTGAGTTGTCCTCCCTTCCCGACAATTTTCCTTTTAATTAAAACATAGGCTGGTAGGCAGAATCTTGGGGAATATTAAGAGTTATCCAACCATTTGTGTGCATATGTGACCTATTTAGCTTTTTAAAATTCTATTTAATGCCAGAAACTACATTGGAGAATTCAAACAAAAGCTCACAGGGAGCCTCATAATGAGACTGTTTTGATTATTTTGGTGATTAGCCTGTTTCCTTTCTCTTTAGTCATTTCATTTAGGAAAAGTCATTTTAAGAGCAGAAAGATTTTTTTTGATTATTTTGCTACTTTACTGTGAAATTGGCAACTGGCCAGCCAGCTGTGAAACTGCGATTATTACTGTTACTTAACATACATCAATGCACAGAGTGTGCAGGTACCAGCCGCAAACTGCAGCAAGGCAGATCCATGGTCTTCTTTGATTCAGAAAACCAGGAAGGGCAAAGGATGACCAGGGTGTCTTAGAATCTTAGATTTGGAGCTGGAAGGAACCTCCAGAATCATCTAGTCCATCCCCCTCACTTTATAGATGAGGGAGAAGACCCAGAGAGGGCTCCCATACTTCTATGCCAGAACAGGCAATGTAACCTCCACCTGCAATCCGCCACTTTCCACTTAATGAAATGTCAAGAGAGTAGAGAACAGCAGGCTGGGAAAATGTCAGGTCCAGCCAGATTCTAAGCCACTGCTATTGGTTGCTAGTTGGGTCTCACCAGGGAAATCCAACTTTCTTCAGCACAGCAGCTTTTTTTTTTTTGGAGGGGGGAGGGCAGGGCAATTGGGGTTAAGTGACTTGCCCAAGGTCACACAGCTACTAAGTGTTAAGTGTCTGAGGTCAGATTTGAACTTAGGTCCTCCTGACTCCAGGGTCAGTGCTCTATTCACTGAGCCACCTAGCCACCCTACAGGGGTTCTTTCTTTTAAGTGTATGTACATTGTTGTTCAGTGGTTTGTCATGTTCAACTCTTTGCATTCCCATTTGGAGTTTTCCTGGCAGATACTGGAGTGTTTTGCCATTTTCTTCTCCAGCTCATTTGACAGTCAAGGAAACTGAAGCAAACAGGGTTAAGTGACTTGTCCAGGGTCACAAAGCTAGTGTTTGAGGTCGAATTTGAACTCGGGTCTTCCAGATTCTAGGCCTGGCAGTCTATTCAATGTGTCACCTCACTGCCCAAATGTGCATATATGCCTCTACTGTAATTAACTTTTGAGGCTGGATTTCTAAATTCATGGGTCAAACAATTCTTATTTGCTCTGTCTTTATTCATGCTTTAAAAAAAATTTGCTAAGTATCTACTATGAAAACCATTTTATTGTATGTTAGAGGCAATAACAAGAAGAAAGAAAGCATCTCCTGCCTTTGAGGAGCTCCTTTAAAACTGAATAGATGTAATAGTTATTTCATATACCGTGTTTCCCCGATAATAAGACACTGTCTTATTAGTTTTTTGGACAGAAAAACACCAGAGGGCTTATTTTCAGGGGAGGGCTTATTTTAATGAACATTGACAGCAATTTTGATAAACAGGTAAATGTGAACAAAAAAATGTACCTTTATTCAATAAGCAAATCACTGGGGAAGAACAGGATGACGCGCTCACTGCTGCAGCTCTGATTGGATGCAGCTTGGAGCGCGGTGTGCGTTTCACTGGGGGGGGAGATGGTGCATACAGAGGGTACCGTAATGTAGCGTGTAGCACAGGGGATTACCTTCACTACAGTAGCAATCTCAATAGGGCTTATTTTTGGGGGAGGGCTTATTTTAGAGGAATCTTACACAGTAAGGGGAGGGCTTATTTTCAGGATAGGTCTTATTATCGGGGAAACACAGTATGTAATTCATCTATTATTGTGCACATATTGTTTCCTTCAATAGAATGAAAGCTCCTTAAGGGCAGGGACTGTTTCATTTTTGTTTTTGTATCCTTTACAATCTGGTGTTTAATAAATGCTTGCTGATAGATTAATAGATACACAGAATCATAGATTAAAATTGGAGCAGACCTCCTGTCCCCTCATTTTACAAATGAAAAAAAGTCTCAAACTGGTTAAGTGACTTATGTAAGGTCATAGAGGTGGTAGTAGTAGCAGAAATAAGATTTTAATTCAGGTCCTCTGACTTTAAATCTAGCACTTTCTGCTATATTATACTGCCTTGATTCAAGTTAGTGATAAATTGTAGGAAGGCAGACTTTGGGTTGCCTTTATGGAATGATACAAGTCTAAAAATGATTATTCATGGTGAGCCCCAAAAAACAAACCTGTAAGTTAGAAATCCTAGAAAGAATTACATGAAAATAAGAGACTGCACTGGGTCTGAGCTCTGGTCCATTCAGTCTGTTTTGAATTCAATATGTTTCAGCCTATGACATGGCATTAAGCTGGGGAAAAGTAGGCTCTCCTTCATTATGTTAATCTCAAAACCTAAGCTTCCCTCAAGAACTCATTCTAGAGCTCTCACCCAAGAATTTGCCCAAGACTTAGAAAGTATGGTGGGTAGAGTGTGGGAACAGGAGTCAGGAAAGCTGGAGTTTGAATCTTGCCTAAGACTCTTACTAGTTGTGTGACTCCCAGCAAGTCACTTAGCTGCTCTGTGACTCAGTTTTCTCTCTTGTAAAATGGGGATAATAATAGTATTCACCTCGTAGGGTTATTATAGGGATTAAATGAGCGAATGTATGTAAAGCATTTATTTGGGACAGCTATGTGTTGCAGTGGAGGGAGTGCTGAGCCAGGAGCCAGAAAGACACGAGTTCAAATCCCACTTCTGTGTGATTCTGGACAAGTCACTTAACTGGTCTGTGCCTCAGTTTCCTGAATTGTAAAATGGGTCTAATGATAGTAATTACCTCATGGTATTGTTGTGAGGCTCAAATGAGAGAACATTTATGAAGTGCTTAGTGCATAGTAAATGTTAGCTATTCTTTCTTCTTATCATTATTAAATATTTTATAAACTTTAACAAGTTATTTACTAGATGTAATTGATGGGAGGATTAAATGAGATCTGGAGACTATACAGCTATGAAAATGGGATTTATTATTGTCCGTCAGCATATTCTCCACTGGTTTGTAATTGTGTAGAAAGAGACTCAGTGTAAAGTCTAGGATGCTTCATCAGGAGTCTTGGCAGACTCATGTCTCAAACTAGTAGGCAGAACCAGTACCAGGCAGGAGAGATTTTCCCCTCAAACAATGGTATGTGAATTTAGTGATTGATAGAAATCAGTCTGATTAAGTGTAGAATCTTTCAGGCTGCATTCTGACTATCCTTTTCAAACATCCCTGACAACAAGGGGAATAAAAGGCCAGAATTCATAATGAATAATTGATTTGTTTGACTGAGTTAATTGGTTTGCCAAGCCATTAATGGTCTGCTGGACAAATGGCTTAAGTAAGGTCAATATGGAAGACCAGGAGATAAAAATGACATAGAATTCACAAATCATTTATTTGAAAGACACTATTTACAAGTCACATAGAATAGCCAAATTGTTGTCTTGCCTACTAGGCTTTAGAAGGAAGAACTAACATTTTAAAGCATTTTCTTAAAAATTAAAAAAAATTAAAAGATTAGCATAAATGTTCACAAAGCTCTTTCCTGCTTCCCCTCCTCCCCCCATTCCTTTAGGAAAGGAATTAAAAAGAAATCCAAGGGGAAAACAGTGTGAACATTTCTTTTTTTCCTCCCCTTTTTATTAATTTATTTATTTTTAGTTTTCTATATTCACTTCCATAAGTTTTAAATTTTCTCTCCCTCCTTTCCCAAGATGGCATGTGAAAGTCTTAACTGAAAAATCTAACACTTAATCGAAAGTCTAACACCTGTGTCTTTTATTTCTCTGCCTAATATTAAGCCAGCTTGTGATCTGAATACCAGTTTTTTAAGAGATTGTTCTTCTACCTATGAATCATCAGAGTAATAAGGTGATTTTAAGATCCCTTGCTTAATTTTACTTTTTTTTTTTCCAACCTTACTCTCATTCCAATCTTGTAATGAACAAAATTGACTGAATGCTCCCTTTGTACATAACAGCCTTAAGCTGATAGGGAATGTCAAAAGGATTTGAAGCTGAATAATTTCTCTGAATTAGCTTATGCTCTGATAGTATATGAAACTGTTTCACATTTTATTCATTTGGCTTTCACTAAATCAGAATTGCTAAGAATTTTGAAATGGGCTGCTCAGTACTCTATAAAAAGAAAGGACTTGCTAAGCAAATGAACAGTGTCATCAACATTTGGGGTGAATGGGAATGAGAAATATTTTATTTTTGGAGAATAAATTGTTTATTAAAACTTGGTAATGTATTTAGGTATAAATGATTAATGTACTAATTACAAGTAAACCTTTTGTAGCCATAAAAGAAGACCCAGAGGGAACTTCATGTGATTAACACTTTAGCCATTTTTATTACTCTATTTCCTTGTAAATAATTTAAAAATAAATATTCTACAATATAGCTGGACCTTCTTACCAACCAATCCAAATTGGTGAGGTTTTACTGTAAACACATAGGTCAAAACCATGTAAACTTCTGCACTGTTCACTCTAGTGCTATATAAGGTCTAAAGTGAGGTGTTTACGAGTTTGTAAGCTGTTGGGATGAGTATGGAATGATTGCAGAAGTGGGTCCTGGGTAGAAATGTATGAGGCACCTACCTCTCTTTCATTTTTCAACTTGCATGATAGCAGAAGATGCCAAGGGCCGTGTCCTCTGACCTTTATAATTTTTGTGTAGAACTTTAATTGGTGGGCAAGATTTAACTGTTCGATTTGTTTTTTCCTTGGGGGCTTGGACAAAACTCCTTAAATAACTGGATAAATAATTAATTCAGCAGATTAGAAACACTATCAGTTCTGCCTTTGAAGGCAGATCTCTGGGGGCCCACTGTACTCCTACCTAATTTGGAAATGCTTTCTCCTGGGTTATTTTGGGGCGCACTCTGCTTGCTATCTGCTTTTCTTGCTATTTTCAGCATCCCAAGAGAGCCTCGACTGACATCATAACAGCAAAGAAACAGGCAAGGAAACCAATAACCTTTGCTTTCATAAAGCATTTATTTTTATTTGAAAACATTATACAGGCATTACATTGCCACAGCCAGTCCATATAGGAGCATGCAAAATATCAAAAATGGAGAAAGTGTTGATGCAGCGTGTTGGTGCAGATTCTTTTTTTTTTCTTCTTTTCTTTTTGGTTTAGATTCCCATTTGCAATGGTCGGGGTTAGTGTGCTTATTATGGGGCTTACCAGTAGAATCCTACCCATGGGGTAAAGTTTTTCCTTTTAGCTAGCTTGGGACTATGAAATGGCTTTAACGAAAACAGAACGAAACAGAAAACATACTACACGCTTGTCAGAAGGTTAATAGCACAAGTTAGCAATATCTAAACTAAACACTGAAACTTTTCCATTATGACACAGTGATGCAATTTTTTTTCAATTGCTTGGTCTACCATGTTGTGTGTTTCCAAGTTTGCAGCTGTGGAAAGTTGGAACCAAGATAACTCTGTCTCCTAACCATGATTCTGGGAGGTCCATGCCCTCCCTCAGGTGGGGAGGGGTTAGGTAGGTTTCCATTTAGTAGCTAAAAATTATCTTGCTAAGGGCTGCTCAGTTCCCAAGGGGTGGTGGTGTTGACAAGAGTTCTGGTTTATTTGTATAACCACTGCCCCATACTGCTAAAGTCTTATTCAATCAGTAGAGAGTTGTGAGCTAAAGAGTTGAATTGCTGCTGGTGTCTATAGAAGTTCTGAAATTATAGGAAAGAGAACGCCTAGAATAAGGTTATCCTTCCTACCTTCCCCCTTATCATCTTTCCTTACTAGGCTAATTAATATTTGTATACAACAGGAAGGCTTATATGCCACTGTTTTCCCTTGGGGACCCATCAGACCCTTCTGATCTGGGGGTCAGTTCAGGACATTATTCACCTCTTTACCTAGAGAAGAAAGAAAGCAACACTGTAAGTGACTCCAGTGATGGGAAGGTCTTTGTGAGGAGAGTTTGCTGAGTGATGATGAAGGGTGTACAGTGCATTTCTAAACATTCACACTTGGTTTCCATACAATGGAGTCAATTGAAATATTCTATAAAAATGTTTCAAATGGCAGATTTAAGCCATCTGTTGATTGCAAACCTTTTTTTATAATTTAAATTTTTAAAAACTCCCAAGTCAGTGAACTGACTTGGAAATGCCTTCAATCCAGTTGTTCCTAATAAGACTACTAAACATCTACTAATTAGTCTCATAAAAATGAATAAAAAAGAAGACTACAAACATTTGGCTTAAAAAATAAATACTAAAAACAGGGTAAATCAAGAAAAGTATGCAAAATGAAGGAATGTAAACACAAAAATAAAACCACAGTCTTTAAAGGTCTTTAGACCAAAATAGACATAATGTTCAGAGAAAGGTATTTAATTGGTTTAAAAGGTAGCAGAGAGTACAGGAGATGGCAGGATTCTTCAGGATTGGGAGAATTTTAGCACAGTGATTTTTCAAGAAAAGAAACACATTATTTTAAGTTATCTGAGAAGACAATGGATTTTGAACAGAAGTGTTTTTATTGCCTGTCCCAAGGGATCTTTCTCTTGGAGTGAGGGCCTGGCCAGATTATTCCCTCTGTGGTTGAAAAATACAAAACCAAATCTACACACTTTCAGAAGAATACTAAGGCATGGCTTTCCATTTTAGTGGGAGCACTGGCCTCTTCTTTAGAATTACCTTGCCATTTTAGCATGTCAAAAGTAGTACAAATGCTCCTTTCTACTTTGCAGAAACCCTATGGTCTAAATTGGTGTGCTTAATATTTGCACAGATGTTTATCTGACTTCTAAAAATTCTCACAAACATTTACCTTTTCTTTCTATACCTTTTGCCTTTTCTGCATCAACCAAACATAGAAGATATTTCATATACTCACAGGTTACAGCTAGAACTGGGAAATTAGGTGGGCCCTTTTTTGATTCTTGACTTCTATTCCTTGAAAAAAAAAAGAGTCATTTTCAGGAGAAAAAAAAATAAAAGACCCATTAGACTCTTGTTACTCAAGAGGAAAAAAGCAAGACAGATTAAGAATGTAATATCTTAAAAAATTAGGTCTACTTGCCAGATGGATACCAAACATTCCTCAAATGCATAAATGTAAAATGATGGTATCTCTACCTTTGTGATGGTGTCAAGTCAACTGAATTGCTCTGGATGCCTGTACTGCCTTTGTTCCTAAACTCTTTAGGTGGGTGGCACAATCAGTTAAACTTACAAAATGAACACAATTTCTTTATTGGTACACTTAGAAAAAAGGAAGCCTCACAATTCGTAGATAGGATTGGCTTCTTCAAGTGCTTTAATTCTGTTCCATATTATCTCACTGAAAAAGATCTAGGAGGAGGAAAATAAAACACTGGGAATTTTTTTTTGTGGGGTAGGGAAGAAAGAGGAAGCATAAGGGAAGATAAATTTGGGTGAAAACAAATACCTTCAAAAAAAATGACTGTTTCTGGAGTTTCCCCATAACCCATAGCAATGATACATCCCTGACCCTATTTATCATAGGGACCTGGTTGGCAGAAACCTTATGGCACAACAGAAGGCAATGGCCTGGAGGAGTATGTGGTGATTGCAAATACAAAAAGGCTAAAATGCTCATTTTAGATCTATTCCTAGAATAGAGAATTATATGGTCAGTTGCCCCTCCCCACAAGGGTCACAGCACAGATGACATATTGAGCCAGCAATCCAACAGGTGGTGGATTATCCATAAACCACCAATTCCTAGGCGAACTAAATTTTTTTCTGGGGTGGAGCTCCTGCAGCATGCATCACTCACAAAGTCTATGCAAAAAAAAATTAAATATGATTCTTAAAAAGTGACTTGCCATAGAAAAGTGGGATTTATGCAACTGCTTGTGGAACTGGTAGTAATTTAATTTATATTTGGGGTAGGGGTAGCGGTGGTGTGCAAAATCCCCTCTTAAATATTGGTTCAATAATAACAACAGTAATAATAAAAAACAATAATAATACTAGCTTTTGATTCAAAACATTTCACAGTAATTGATGCAGAGGGAATTGTGGTCAGTGTATACCCTAGACAGACACCTCTCCAAATAGGACGTTTTGGAGTCTGGGTCTCCAGGGACAATGAGCTTGTTCTTTGCAAGAGGCTTTCAGATTTGCTACCTTGCAGCTCACCTGTGTAAACTGCACCTGGTAAATACCTTTCTCTATGTACAATACAGAGATGATGGGCATACACATGGCCACTGAGTGATCCTCAGTGGCTTGAGACGGCCTAATCCTAGGCAACTCGCACATGGGGCTCCTCTTCCATCTCTTGACCTAGGCTGGTATAGGTGACTGAAGGTTCCACCTGCCCAGAGGCTGGTAAGTCTACAACAGTTCCTGATGGGTTTCGAAACTGCTTGTATACCCGAGGGTCCTGGGCTATGTATGTGGATGTGGAGGAGTAGAGAACCAGCCCGATGAGGATAGTGAAGAAGGACAGGAGATAAAGTCCTGAAAACTAAAGCAGACATAATACCAAAGTCATTAACACAGTAAGACCACAGGCTTATTCAGTTATTCATGCAATGGACATTTAGTAAGTGCCTCCTGCAAGCCAAGTCATTGTATTGAGAGAGGGATAAGTAAATGATAAATAATGATAGCTAATGTTTGCATAACACTTTAAGGTTTGCAGATCTCTTTACATATGTTATCCCATTTGGGATAATGACCCTGTGAATTAGGTGCTATGATTATTCCCATTTTACAGATGAGGAAGCTAGAAATAAATTGAAATTCCATGTGAAATATATTCCTCATTCCCACATCCTTAAAAAATGGCAATTTAGAAAGGGAACTAAGATATAGACCATATAAATAACAATAGTGCAAAACAGAAGCAGTTTGTATAACCAGTTCTTGCTTAGCACAGTGACTGACACATACTAAATGCTTCACACATGCCATCTATCTATTAACTATCTATCTAGCATAAAATACAGACTTGAACTAAATTTTTTTAAATTAAATTTTTTTTATTTTTTAGTTTACATCATTTATTTCCACAAGATATTGAGTTACAAATTTTCTCCCCATCTTTCCCCTACCCACCACCCCAAAACAGTGATCCCACTGTATACCCCTACCCCAAGCTCCCTCTGACTTTCCGGTAGGGCAAGATGGATCTCCATACCCCAGGGCCTGTATATTTTATTTCCCAGTTGCATATAAAATATATTTTTTAAATGTTTGGTTTTAAAACTTTGAATTCCAGGTTCTTTCCCTTCCTCCCTTGTCACCTACCCTTAGTGGGAAAATAAGCAATTTGACATAGGTTGTAGATGTGTAGCTATGAAAATATTTCCATAGTGGATATATTGTGAAAGACTGACTATATTTTCCTCCATCCTATCCCACCCCCCCCACTTGTTCAATTCTCTGCTGTGACCCTGTCCCTTTTCAAAAGTATATGCTTCTAACTACCCTCCCCCACAATCTGCCCTTCCCTCCATCATCCCCCCTCTTATCCCCTTCCACCCTACTTTCCTGTATGGCAGCATAACCAATTTAGTGTGTATGTCGTTTCCTCCCTAAGCCAAATTCAATGAGAGTAAGATTGACATTCCCTTTTGCCTACCTGTTCTTCCTCTGCTTTGTAACAGTCATCCCTTGCCTCTTCTATATGAGATAATTTACCCCATTCTGTCTCTCCCCATCTCCTCTCAATTATATTCCTCTCTCACCTCTCAATTTCACCTTTCAACTATCATCCATCTATTCAATTGATCCTGTGCTCTCTGACTATGTATACCTGTATACATATATATACACACTCACATATGTATTCATATGCACACATAACCCTCCTATATAGACATATATATGTATACATATACACACATTTATATTCCCTTCAACTAGCCTCATACTGAGAAAAGTTTCATAAGTTACAATTGTCATTTTTCCATGTAGGCATGTAAATAGACCAACTTTGATAAGTTCCTTATGATTTCTTTTCCCTGTTTACCTTCTCGTGCTTCTCTTGCTTCTTGTATCTGAATGTCAAATTTTCTGTTCAACTCTGTTTTTTTCATCAAGAATGCTTGAGAGTCCTCTATTCCACTGAATGTGACCATATTTTCCCCTGAAACACGATACTCAGTTTTCCTGGGTAGGTGATTCTTGGTTTTAATCCCAGCTCCTTTGACCTCTGGAATATCATATTCCAAGCCCTTCCATCCCTCAGTGTAGAAGCTGCCAGATCCTGTGTTATCCTAATTGTGTTTCCACAATATTCAAATTGTTTCTTCTTGGCAGCTTGTAATATTTTCTCCTTGATCTGGGAACTCCAGAACCTGGCTATGATATTTCTGGGAGTTTTCTTTTTGGTATCTTTTTCAAGAGGTGATTGGTGAATTCTTTCAATTTCTATTTTGCCCTCTGGTTCTAAAACATCAGGGCAGTTTTCCTTGAGAATTTCTTGAAGGACGATTTCTAGGTTCTTTTTATGATCATAGCTTTCAGGTAGTCCAATAATTTTTAAATTATCTCCCCTGGATCTGTTTTCCAGGTTAGTGTTTTTTCCAATGAGATATTTCACATTGCTTTCTATTTTTCATTTATTTGGACATGTTTAATAGTATCTTGATTTCTCATAAAGTCATTAGCTTCTATTTGCTCCAATCTAATTCTGAAGGAATCATTCTCTTCAGTGAACTTTTGAGATTCTTTTTTCCATCTGGCAAGTTTGGCTTTTTAAGGCATTCTTCTCCTCATTGGCTTTTTGGGCCTCTTTTGCTGTTTGAGTTAATCTATTTTTAGGTGTTATTTTCTTCAGTCAGGTTGTTGACTCTCTTTTCATGATTTTCTTGCATCATTCTTATTTCTCTTCCCAATTTTTCCTCCATTTCTCTTATTTGGTTTTCAAAATTCTTCTTGAGATCCTCCATGGCCTGTAACTAGGTCATATTTTTCTTGGAAGCTTTTGGTGCAGGAGTTCTGACTTTGTTGTCTTCCTCCCATTCCATGCTTTGATCCTTTTTGTCCCCCAAAAAGGAGTCTAAAGTTGGATTGCTGTACTTGCTTTGCTTGCTCATGTTGCTACTCAATTATTTGACTTTTGAGCTCTTTGTTACAGTAGAACTCTGCTTTCAGAGAGGAGAGAACTTTGTCCCAAATTTCTGGAGTTTTCACAGATGCCAGAGCTATTAGGAGGGCACTGTCTCTATAGCCCCCACATGCTCTGGCTCACTGGTCACACACCTCAGGACCACCACCCAAGACTGTGATCCAGATCCAGGCAGGTTAAAGCAAGAGAGATTACACTCTGAATGTTCACTTGGCCCCCCTACAATCTGTAGGCCAGGAGCTCTGAAGTAGCCATGTGGAGGTGGCTGCATGGCTGCTGTGCCTTCGCTGCTTCTTGTTCCAGGGTCAGAGGCCAGACCACGCCTCTGTTCCCCCCAGTTTCAACAGAGTTCTACACTGACTTTTTACTTTTTCTTTGGCATTTATGGGTTGATATTTCTGGAAACCACCACAGCTGCTGGTGATCCACTCTCCCGAGGTTCACTCCAGCTGCTGCTGGTCGGGGCTACCTTGGGGCTAAAACTGTGGGCTCACATGGGGCTGGGCTCAGCTCCCAACAGGCTATGATGGACCCTTCCTGCTGGCCTGCCAGGCTGCCTTCAGTGGGAGTTTTGTTTCTCTCTGTCACTTTGTGGGTTCTGTAGCTCTAAAATTTGTTTAGAGTCATATTTTATAGATATTTGAGGTGCTTATTGGTGGAACTCATGGAGTTTTCCTGGTTCTATGCCACCATCTTCCTTAAACTAAATTTTTAAGAAAAATTCAGTTCAGAGAGAAATCCCAGGTACTAGCCTTTGTAGGTATAGATACCAAGATACTTACTCTGAAGATATTACTGGGGGAGTGTCAGTGAGGGAAAGAGTAGGCTAGATCTGTGATGGGTGGTACTATTTTATGTAATAATTCTTATTCATCAGATACTAAAGTTAGGTATTTCTTTTTCTAAAAGAAGTTTTTATTGATATCTTTTGGGTTTTTGACATTATCATAGTTTCCCCTAGTATCTCCTCTTCTCTTCTTCTTAGCTATCATATAATAAATAATATTTGTTAAAAACATTTTTTAAAAAAGAAAAAAAGAGTAAAAAATCAGCACAACTGATTAATGCATTGAAAAAATCTGAAAATATATACAATAGGCAACATCTATGGACCTCACACTTCCATGAAGGGATGAGTTAGGGATATCCTCTCATATCTTAGCTAAAGTAATCTTCATAATTTTGCTACATCATTCACTTTTGATTTTGTGTGTGTGGTTGTTCTTTCCATTTATGTTAATATAGTCATTATGTATATTACTTTCTAGGCTGCTTACTTCACACTTCATCAGTTTGTGTAGATCTTTTCATGCTTCTCTGTATTCACTACATAAATTATTTTCTTACAGAACAATAATATTCCATGTACCACAATTTGCTTAGCCATTCTCCAATCTACTTTGTTTCTAGTTCTTTGCTATTACAAAAAGTACTGCTATAAATATTTTGGTGTATATGGGGACTTTCTTCTAATGAATAGCTTCCTTAGAGTATAAGTCCAGTTAATAGGGTCACTGGTCCAAAAGATATGGACACTTTTGTTACCTGATTTGCATCACTCCAAAGTGCTTTCCAAAATAGTCATACCATTTTACAGTTCTAACGACAATGGTGCCTATTATGCTACAACCTCTCCAACACTGACTATTGACATTTTTTGTCATCTTTGCCAATGTATAGGGAGTAAGATGAAACCTCAGGGTAATTTTGATGTTGATTTTTCTTATTAGTTATCTTGGGTCATTTTTTGATGAATATGAAAATAAAAATTTCTTTTGTGAGTGCTTCACAAGTCTTTTGAGAATCATTTTTTCATATCCTTTAACTACTTATGTATTGGGGAATGGCATATATATTACGTACATACATATAAATTGTTTATATATTTTAGATACATATACAAATGTATGTGTATGTATATATGTACATGTATGTGTGCATGTATATGAATTGTTTATATATCTTAGATACCAAACCCTTTTAGATATTTGGTACAATTTTTTCCCCATTCAATCACTTCCATTCTTAATCTGGGTGCATCAATTTTGTCTGTGTAGTAGCTTTTAGTTTCATGTAATCAGAGATCTATTTTACCTTTTGTAATTGCCTTTTTTTTTGGTTAAAAAGACATTACCTACCCATCTCTTCTAATAGTATAATTTTTAATATGTTTATTAGTATAGTATAGTCTTTAATAGTATAATCTTTAATATTATATGGCATATATAATAGTATAATATAGTATCATAGTATAATCTTTAATATTAAGGTTGTGCAACTAAGATATAGAATTATAGTGTAAGGTATGGTCTAAGCCTAATTTCTGTCCAATTGCTTTCTAGTTTTCTTAAGTTTAAAAAAAATCAAATAAGGAATTTTTCCCTATATAAGGAATTTGTGTTCCATTTTGTCAAACACTAAATTATTGAGTTTCATTGTTTCTGATTCTCTATTATCTAGCCTGTTCTCTCTCTCTCTTCTCTCCCCTCCCCCCCCACCCAATACCTGACAGTTTGCATGACTGCTGTTTTATAATGCAGTTTGAGGTTTGGCAAGAGAATGAGTACTTTCCTTTCTATACACAAATGAGTGTGGTGTTCCAGAAAGGATAGACCACAGGATTTGGAGGCAGAGAAGTTGGGGTTGAGGCCACCTTTCTAATTTCTTACCTTTGTGACTGTAGGCAGAATATTTGGGTCTGTTTTTTCATATGTAAAGTGAGGGAGACAAACTCGATAATATTTAATATCTTTCCAGATCTAGATCTGTGACCCCTCCTCTTCTGTACTATACAAAGTCCTGGACCTCTAGGCAGAGGAAGCCCCTGGCCATTGGCCTGATTTCAGGACAGAAGGTCCCCCTGCCTCACACCCTTCCCTTGCCTTCTGGCTGGGACTTGTGAGTCCTCAACTAGAACTTCATTCCGTCAGCCAGAGGCATTCTTTTCTACATCTGGTACCTGATAATGCAGCTATATTTGGTCACTCTTGCTTCACCTTAATCAAATCTGAAGGCTATTTGTCTATAGAGTCAGTCATGCTATCAACTTTGGGAACTCTCTGTGTCAGATTAGATTGTTAGGTCTAATGTAACATTTTTCTCCCCACTAAAGCCTTATTGAGGTAAACACACTGCCATCCCAACCTCATGAAAAGAAGACTAAGCTATTATCAGTTTTTATTGAATAAGTATGAATGATTTTCAGACACTTTCTCCAGTCTTGATAGCGCAAGAAGTCAGAAGATGGAAAAAAGACAGAACTGAGGGGCTGGAATGCCCCCAAACCCTTCACACTATTGGTTAGTATGTAAGCTAGCTGGAACCCTTGTGGTTGCCTTAGATCACCCTCCAGACCAGGCATTGGGTAGGAATGGTTCATGATTCTTTGCTTTCATTGATCCCCATCCTTAATATTCTTTTGCTTCTCTTCTTTCTGTGAACTATCTTTTTTGACCATCTTCCATAATTATTATTAGCCTACCAGAAGAGAGGGAGAAGGAAGAGAGACAAAATCAAATTAGTCTGTTTTTCTAGAGGGAAGCAAGTCAGAAATGAGATCCTTGGAGTATCTGTGGATTTCAGTGATTTATCAGAGCTACTTTGTCCCACTGCTGGCTATACCCTTCTTACCTCATTCAACCAAAGCAAGTGTATGCAGTCAGTGTTCTCAGACCGAAGGGACCACAGGGAGTAAATGAATAATGGAAATTTGTAGGTAATTCTCAAACCTCACTTTTTAGCCAAGTGGTAACTTTCTCAACCTCAAAAAACATTAAACCCAAAAGAAAAAGTCATCATTTGGAGTCACTTTATCCTATTTCTCCTGGAGGTTAAATGCTAATAAACAACTTTGGAGCCAGAACTAAAATTAAGAATAGTAAAGGGGATGGAGAGTGGGAGGTGGAGAGAAGGAGCCTAGAGAAGACACAAATTAGGTAATTGGTCTGTGACCATAATCCAAGGTTATCTGACATTGAGTAGTTCAGTGAGGGGAGGATAGCCTTGCAAATGGAGTATTAAAAAACTAGCTCTTAGAAAAAGGCAAATTTTGCAGGACTGGCTAGGAGCATTTGTTGAGTTGTGTTTCATTAAAGAAGACAGAATGATCTTTGGGAATGAAGAACAAGAATATCTTTCTACTTTATTCTCTTCTCTTTTCTAAATTCTGAACCTCTTCATAGTCAAGATGCAAAAACTCATTCTGTGCCAATTTTTCCAAACACAGACATATTCTAGACTCATATTCAGGGATACCTTACTTTCTGAAGAGTCTCAGTTTCCCTATCTGTAAAGTGGGGCTTTTATAATACCTGTAATTCCTCTGTCCTGGGATTGTTGTGAGGAATTGTAAAGTGCTATATAAAGTTAAGCTATTATTATTCCAGCTGTGACAGGGTAGTATTAGCGCATAGAATGCTGTTGCTATTGTGTTTGTTCTTCATTTTCAAAGAAGACCATGAGAAATGATGATATGACTTGCAGTTGACTTTGATTTGAGTGAGGGAGGGCTGTACAAGGTCACCAGCTTCACTTTCTCCTCCAGAGCCATCTGGGTCCAGTGACCAGATATTCTTCAGGACAACTGGAGATGGCCCAGCATGCAATGGGAGAACCTGACCCTTTTAGGCTGAGGCCTTTTCATGTACTCACCTAAAGCAAAGTGAGGTAAGGTAAGGTTCATTCAGTGAATGGGCCTCTTTAAAAAGTGAGTCAAGAGATGGCCCCTTTAATTAGAAAAAAAGAAAAAAAAGTCAAGCTGGGAGGGGAAGACCCTCAGGGTTGCTTTTCCAAGGAGAAAATTACCATTGACATTCACTCTAAGCCAGGAGGGCCCAAAATACAGCCCAATCTATAGAATGCTGTACTTGGAGTCAAGAGGACCTCTGATTTTATTAGTTGCTATGAAAACAGGGGTAAGTCAATGGATTTCTCTGTATCTTAGGTCTTCCTTTTAGAGTTCATCCTACAGATGGCATCTGGATGGTACAGTAGAGAGAGCGCTATGCCTGAAGTCAGGAAGACTTGAATTCTTATCTAGCCCCATACAACTACTAATTAACCCTGGGGAAATCATCTAACTTCTGTTTGCCTTAGTTTCTTCAGCAGTAAAATGAGGATAATAGCGCCTATTCTGGGGGGTTCTTATAAGGATAAAATAAGATATTTGTAATTACAAACACTTAGCACCTACTATGTGCTGGGCACTATAGTAACCAATGAGGAAACTATAATAGGTGCTATATAAATGCTTATTTCCTTCTCCTCCCTTTTCCCTTCTCCAATCTGCATTGGTGGAAGAAATTTCCACATTGAGGAAATCATAGGTCTTTTAAATAATGATTATTACATTATTATTAATAATAATTTTAAAAGAAAACTACATGGAAAGAAGCTTCTTTCAGATTTCCAGTCTCCCTACAATGCATGTGTGGAGAGGGCGTATGCACCTCATATATTTAGCAGTAGAGTACTGGTCATGGGGAAGAATGGATAATAAAGCAATATTCCTGAGTGATGAAGGCAGCAACAAAAAATTAACTTCATCACGAGTGGATTTTCAGTTTTGCTTGATGATCAAACTTATGTTGTTGTTCTGTCATTTTTCAGTCATGTCCAACTCTTTGTAACACCATTTGGGATTTTCTTGGCAAAGATACTGGAGTACTTTGCCCTTTCCCTTTCCAGCTCATTTGATGGATGAGGAAACTGAGGCAAACAGGATTAAGTGACTTGCTCAGGGTCATACAGCTAATAAGTGTAGAAAGCTGGAATTGAACTCGGGTCTTCCTGATTCCAGGCCCAGGGCTCTATCCACAGAATCACCTAGCTGCTCCAGTGATCAAAGTAGAAGCATACTATTTTTCTTAAATATGACATGAGAAAGACGCCTTTATTTCTAATAAACATTTCTTTAATTTTTACAAAAATTTTTCCAAATACAATTCACCATGGCATGGATTTGGGTATGGGGGAGAAGTATATATTATGGGAGCTATCCAAGGAACTTCATCCAAGAGCATTTCACAGTATCACAGAACTGCAGAATTGGAAGGAGCCTCAGCAGCCATTTTAGTTTAATACCCCATCAAAGAACCCCCACTCCAGCATATTTGATAGATGGTTATCCAGACTTTTCTTAAAGGCCTCCATAAATGAGCTACCCATTATCCCCCAAAGTAGGTTGTTCTACCTTTGAATAACTCTAATTGTTAGGAAGTTTCCCCTGCCCCCAATACATTTAATCTTACAATGAGACTAAATTTGTTCCTTTTCTACATCTGCCTTCTGGGATCCAGCAGAATAAGCCTAATTCTTCTTTTATAGAGTTTTCCTATAAATACCTGATTGCTGGAAGTACACAGAGAACCTCATGACAATAGTCTTTCATTTAAAGATGATTTCACCCACCCCATAGACTTTGAGAACCATATAAAGAGGCTCCAACATATATTTGCCATGAGAAATTTAGATTCATTGGGGTGTTGTAATCCTATACGATTTATATGCATCCAGAAAAAGATTTGAACGTGAGAAATAATTACAACCCATTTAAAAAAATAGGAAATGCAAAGAAAAATGGCTCCATTGCACTGCTTCTTCTCTTTTTGCTTGATTGCAGTAGGTCTTATTAATGGAGTCCCTACTGATTCAAAATACTGTCTCCATTTCAGAACCAGGGAAATCACTGGGAGACTTATGGCTACTGCGAAATCATTAATTGCAAATAAGTCCTAGAGCTCAGGCTTCTTGAGAAAAAATTAGAGAAGAGGTCTATAAACACTAGAGAAGAGACGGAGGTGAACTGAGAAAATAGACTGAAATCCTTTTAGTTCTTCTCAGTTCTCAATAGATTAGAACCGACAAGTCACTAAAGCATTAGGTAACCACTAAAGGAGGGAGGCTTTAAGAACAAACACCTTGCTAGTCAGAGCAGAGCACTTAGCATCTCCATTCCAGAAATGTCTGTGAACAACAAAAATGGAGGACAAAGAATGGCTGTTCAGTCTAAATTGTGGTGTCTTTTCCCTTAAGCCCAGATTGCTGTCATAAGTTCCCAACATGCCCTTGTGAGTTACTTGAGCTAACTCATAACAGGGATAGATTGTGAGGCTTTACAAAGCTGAGAAATTATGCTCATGTATGAAGGCTATTTAACATAATGATACTAATAGATGAACATAATGATAATAACTCACATTTCTACAATGCTTTTAAGTTTTCAAAATTCTTTAAGCCAATGTCAGAAGTGGACATAGTGAAGTTAGATGGTGATGGAAGGTGCCATAATGTTCAAATGGAGAAGAGGATAGAAGAGGTGAGAGGGGACTGGAAGCCA
The DNA here is from genome assembly GCF_028583685.1 of Petaurus breviceps papuanus. Lineage (NCBI taxonomy): Eukaryota > Metazoa > Chordata > Mammalia > Diprotodontia > Petauridae > Petaurus > Petaurus breviceps. The sequence goes on from NW_027187391.1 coordinate 31,985,001, forward strand.
GATTCCTACTGTAGACCTTCTTTCAGACAACAGCTAAGGGAAGTTCCTAATTACATTAGGGTTTGGGGATCTTTGGAATCTCCAACGTGAAGATGAAATATACTTGAACAAGGGGTTGAATACCACTATATTTCATGAAAAGAAGGTGAAAACTCCTGGAAGATGGAGGAAATCACACCACAAATGAAACCTATCCAACTTGTAGTAGGAATAATATCCTAAACTCATGCCTCCACCCACGCAAGTTGGACTAGCTTTCCCTCAGGCAATAAATGTTTATTATTTTTTATGAACTAGGTACTATGTTAAGTGCTGGGGATCAATCCCTATTCTCAAGCTACTTACAGTCTTAATGAAGGAGACAACATGCAAACAGGTATATGCAAAAGCAGCTATTAGCAAATGCAGCTAAACTGGAGAGAAACAACAGAAGAAAGGCACTAACTCAAAGGGGGATTGAGAAGATTGAATTGATTTTCAAACTTGTCTCTAGGGACCAAAGACTCATGCTGTTAATATCACTGATTACAAAATAGCCCCACAGAGCCCCAGGTACTCTCTGATGCTTGGGTGGTGTACCACAATGGGCAACTCAGCAGCACGGGACATTTGCTCAGCTGATTCAACTTAGAGTGTCATTGGTGCATGTCTTCATTGACTTTCCTTTTCTGTGATTCAGTAAATCTCTTATTGTTGAATGAATGTCTTAAACGGTTGAGTGACCTTCAAGATTCTCATTTCATTCCAATGTTGAACATAAACTGTCAGAGGACTGTCTAGAGTAAGGCCTGATCCTGAACTCTCCTCTCCTTTCTCACTCCCCCCAAAGCAAATAAGACAAAGTTACCTGGAAGAGATAGAAGTATGAGTTATGGAGAATGGAGGGTCTGCATTCTAGAAAGGAGGAATTTTAGAGTTTCAGAGATCATAATGTATGTTTTTGTCATAGTAACAATTATACGTGCACAAAATGCAGGTTGGTTTCCCTACTACAGGTTGGTCTCCTCAGATTTGTCAAATGATGATTATTATCTAATTTTGATGATTAATATGGGAAAAAATCCTGAAGAAAATTGGGATGCATTGCTAAGGAATATAAAGAGGTGGGAAAGAAACTGAAGACCTTAGAGGCAAAAGTATTGTTTTCATTGCTGTTCTTAAATGAAGGTAGGGACTCCAGAAGAGAAAAGAGTTGTGGGAAGTGAACGGTTGGTGAAAAAGATGGTGCTTGAGATCATGGTTTGGATTTTGTGGTAGGAATGTCTTGGTCAGAGATGGAATGCACCTGAAGCGAAAATGCATTTGACCTGGAAATTTACAAGTCTGATTAAAAGGACTTTACATAGAAAATGGAATGGCGGGATGGCTACGTGGCACAGTGAAAAGAGCACGGGCCTTGGAGTCAGGAGGACCTGAGTTTAAATCCCACCTCAGACACATAACCATTTACTATAGCCGTGTGACCTTGGGCAAGTCACTTAACCCCAATTGCCCTGCTCCCTCTGCCAAAAAGCAAAAAACCAAAAAACAAAAAGGAAAAAAAAAGAAAATGGAATGGTAAGGGAAAAAACTGTGCATCTGTGAAACCAGAAAGTAGCAGGTACAACAAAGGTAGAAGGGTAACAGTGGAGCAGACCAGCAATTCTCATGAGACAAAATATAAGAAGAGGGACTGTAATAAAAGCACAAGGTCTCACATATTTATGTATAAAATATGAGTAATAAAAAAGTGAACTATAGATCTAAAGGCAGATAAATTTGGATCCATAAGTATCACTGAGACTTGGTAGGAGGTGACTTATGACTGGAATATAGTCATGGAAGAGTATAACAGATAAGGTAAAAGGAGTTATGTAGCAGTACCGCATATTACAAATATATACTTATGCAGGGAAGCCTACAGACTGGAGCAGGGCAGCGTGCTGGGGAGCTCTTAAGTGATGATTAATGAAGGTAGAAACAGATGTACTAATGTGGTAGGAGTACCCACCCAGTGAGAAGGAAGAAAATTAATAATGAGCTTGGGAAACAGAGCACAAAATTAGGTTGGATGTTGGGTATAATAATGATGAGGGGACCTCTCCTCTCAACTTCATCTCTTTTTCTCTAAAAGTAGAGCAGTTGATAAATTCTTCAGGACTCAATTAAAATCTCACCTTTTGTGGGAGGCCTTTCCCAGTTCCCCTCTTGTGAGTGCTTTTCCTTTGAAATTACCTTCCCTCTTACTTGAATGTGTCTTGTATATGCTTCATTATTTACATGTTGTCTCCCCCCTTAGAAGGTGCACTTCTTGGGGGCAGGTGCTTTGCTTTTACGTTTCTTTATATCCTCAAAGGGCCAAATCTTGATGATTGCCTGACTCGTCTGAAAGGTAATTTAACTGAAGAAATGGTGTAGGAAATGATGACAGGGGCTGTTTCTCTCTGGATCTGATTCTGACCATTTAGAAGGAACCAGTGGCTGAAGCAGAAATAATGTAGTTCTTAAGTGACCATTTAGCCTCAGACTCAGTGACCACCAAGGTGGGATAAAGGGAAGCTAGGTGGTACAGTAGAAAGTTCAGAAGCATTGTAGAAATGTGAGCTATCATTGTGTTCATTATATTAGTATTTTATGTTAAATAGCCTTCATACATGAGCGTCATTCCTTAGCTCTGTATAAAGTCAGAAAGACTCTCATCTTGAGTTCAAATTTGGTACTTACTATATGTGTGACCCCAGTTCACTTAACCTTGTTTACCTCAGTTCGTCATTTGTAAAATGAGCTGGAGAAGAAATGGCATTCCAATATCTTTGTCAAGAAAACCTCAAATGGGGTCCTGAAAAGGTGGACATGACTGAACAACAACAAAGTGGGATAAACTTGTAGCAGTCTGACCTGTACTCCAGATTTTGGGAGAGTAGATTTCAGAGAGTTCTTAGCCCATAAGAGATTAGAGTTCTAAAGGATGAAATTTTTATGATACAAAGACAAATAATTCTTTTTTTAACTTTTTTTTCCTTTTTGGAGGGGGAGGGCAGGGCAATCGGGGTTAAGTGACTTGCCCAAGGTCACACAGCTAGTAAGTGGTTAAGTGTCTGAGGCTGGATTTGAACTCAGGTCCTCCTGACTCCAGAGCTGGTGCTGTATTCACTGTGCCACCTAGCTGCCCCAACAAATGATTCTGATGAGAAAAAAGATATGAAATAAATAGTGATATACATGTCCAGGAGTGTAGGTAGGTGGGGAAGAGAGACATAAACCCATCCAACTGGTGACTAGCTGGCAATGATAACTTTCTTAGGTTGATGGCATGTCATGAATTACTATAATTTTTTACAGTAATTTTAAAATAATTATTCATTACTGTAATTGGTATTGGGGTTGGAATAGGGAAGTGTTTCTTTGAGAAAAGAAGAGAGAGTTGAGACTAGGTCACTAGGGTGAGTCAGACATTTTAACTTTTACCATGAGGCTCCCCAGCCACTCCATAACCAATGTTTTCAGTGTGGCAGCACTATACATTTGGCTCAGTCTCTTACTTTGATGAAAGATTTGGATCATAATGTTTGTCCCAGAGAAAATTTGGTCTAGGACCTGTCTCACTAGTCAGCTATTCAATACTGGGCAACAGGGGCTCAATCCCAAGGTTTAGTGGTGAAAAGAGCTACAAGGGTTCAGGACTCACAAGGGATGGAGTCCAATACAGTAAAGAATTGACCAGAATTCCCATCTGTAAGCTGTGAGTGGGGAAGAACAAAAAAAATAATTTAGAATATAATACTTTTACATTCAGGTACCTGCCACAAATGGAAAAATTCTAGGAATGAAAGGGGCAGGATTTGACAGATTACCTCTTTTGGCAAAACCCTAAATTATAAATAGGGCAAAAATAAAACTATGACCCTTGGCACAGGTCAGTGATCTGAGAGAGAGGAGGATCCATTAAAACAAAGTTCAGAGAATACTGGAAAGCAAAACACTGATTGAGATGCTCGGTGGCCTCTCTTAGGAGAAAAATGGAAAAGGGTGGAATCCTAAGAGTGAGGAAATGCCATCTGTATCCTCTCATATGTCAAGATGGCACACTTCATTGATAGTCTGCAACAAACACCTCTAAGACTAATCCTAAAGAATTGTTGTGGACAAAAAATTCCTTACCTTATAGTCAAGTTGGTGATGAGAGCATTTTTCATAAACTGGGCCAATTTGATGGATGTGAAGTATAACATTAGTGTTTTACTTTGTATTTCTCTAATTATTGATGATTTAGGACATTTCAAACATTTGGTTATAGATAGCTTTTTTCCCCCTCTGAGATCTGCCTGTTTATGTCCTTTGACTATTTATCAACTGGGGAATAGCTCTTGTCTTTATATATTTGAATCAGTTTCATATATCTTGGAAATGAGACCTTCATCAGATGAACCTCTTCAATTTAGCTAGGCTGGTCCTTGGATAAATAGCCACTCTGTTATCAGAGAGTATGCCAAGCAGACATAAATAGTAAGAGCGAGGAAAGAGAAGACGACTTCAGAGTTCCAGGTCTCAAAGGTGGAACAATTTGAGGCTACAGTTTGTGTAGGTGTGACTATCCCTGGATGTGGCTGGCTTAGGGTCATGGGAGTTGAGAAGGTTGATGAACTCTAGTAGTCCGAGGTATTTAAGGAGACATTAAGAATGAAGGCAAAGATTAAGGTGATTGCCAGATAACTAGAATTTATTTAGCATATTAAGTTTTGCAAAGTGCTTTACAAATATTATCTTATTTGATTCTCAAAAGGACCCTATAGGTGCTATTATTATTTCCATTTTACAGATGAGGAATCTGAGGCTGAAAGAGGTTAAATTATTTTCCCAGCATTAAATAACTAGTAAGTGATGTGGAATACTAACATGTCAAACCATACTCATTGAGGAAGAAAAAAGAGAGACCTGGAAGTTCTAGTTGGCAGTGAGAAGATGTGGACAAATGAAAGAATTTAATGTCATGCCTGTAGTAAAATAGTGTTCTTTAGCTTCAAGTTGACAGATACAAGAGTGTGTTACTGTCCAGTGCTATAAGGAAGGGAATAGGATATGGAGCTAAAGGCTATATTCTTGATGCCACATCCACAGGAAATGGCCTTAAGTGATGGGGTAGCTAGGTGGTGCAGGGGATAGAGTGTCAGGCCTGGCGTCAAGAAGGCTCATCTTCCAGAGTTCAAATCTGGCCTCAGACACTTACTTGCTGTGTGACCCTAAGCAAGTCACTTAATCCTATTTGCCTCCATTTCCTCAGCTGTAAAATGAGCTGGAAAAGGAAATGGCAAACCACTCCAGTATCTTTGCCAAGAAAACCCCAAATGGGGTCATGGACGATACTGAAAGGACTGCACAACAAAGGGTGGAAGCCTGATGTGAGCAACACAAAGTGTAACAATCTTTGATATATAACAAGATATGAACGATTCAGTTTAGAGATCACCTTAAAATTATCTTGATAACAATGAGAATTTATTTGTCCTATGACTTTAAATTTTGAAAGCTTGAAAAAATATTATTTGCAATTCTAACTTAGAATGCTAAAAGGAAGTATTTTAACAGCTGGTTTGTATGTTGAATATAAGATTTGCAAAGCACTCTACTGTTATCTCATTTTAAATCACTGGAATCAGATCCTTGGATGAACCCAACTCTACAAACCCTTTACAACATTTAGTGGATGGAGACAAAAATGCCTCCAGAGTCATGTGCAGCACAGGACAAGAATAAGACTTCTGATTTCATTAGTATGAGGAACTCCCGAGTGAGGAAACAATACTTAAAGCCTGACAGCTGCCTAGAACACTCACTGAAAGGCTACTTGCCCAGCTGCATAATACCAGTATACATCAGAGTCAGGACTTGAACACAGCCATTCCTGACTTTGAGATCAGCTTTCTACCAATTAAGCCAGGCTCAACTCCTTCCAGATCAAGTGAAAGGGGCTTTTCTCTGAAGTTTGACCATTAATCACTGATGCTGATGCATTCAGATTTTTGAAAGAATAGGAAGGATCACCATCTTTTTTGGCCCTCATTCAGTTTGCTGCTGTGAAAGCAAAAGTACTTATCGGTTCATCTTCAGTTTGTTATTATCCAGCAAGAAACACTTATGAAGGATAAGATTGAGGGACTATGAATCCAGTGGCTACTTAAAGCTCAGAAATATGGGGTAGTCCTTGACTACACTTCAGGAAAATCCCAAAATGTGGGGGTTAGCAATTTCCATTGCTAAAGTGCATAGAAAGAGTGTGTGAGAATTTCCTAGCAGGAATGTGGCAGGATTGTACTGGTAATGTCAGTGACCAGACAACATTTTGCTTTTGACAAGGAATCTAGAATAAAATTTGTTACTTTTTGTAGTGAGGGGGAAAAAGGAAATCATTATTAAAATCTGTTCTGCTCTGTACTTCTGTATTTTGTAAATGTAAGCTCCTTAAGGGCATAGGGGTTGTCTTTCTGCTTGTATATGTATTCCCAGTGTTTAACATAGTGTCTGGCACATAATAAGCACTTAAAAAATGATTGTTGAAGGGGCAGCTAGGTGGCGAAGTGAATAGAGCACTGGCCTTGGAGTCAGGAAGATCCAAGTTCAAATGTGGCCTCAGACACTTGATACACTTACTAGCTGTGTGACCTTGGGCAAGTGACTTAACCCCAATTGCGTTGTCTGTCCCCCTCAAAAAAAAATGCTTGTTGATCTTTGGCTGAATAGGAGCCAGCGGACTGGTTTAGTGAACTATGTCAAAATCAGAAAATCTTGGAGGAGGGCTCCTCCTAAGATTTCCAGACCAGAGAGACATGAGTAAGTTTTGGAGGAGCAGTCATGTTTTGGCGATGGTCTAGCCTCATACTGTCTAAAGAGTGAATTGACAGGAGCTTGCATTGGGTAATTTGGAGGCCTCAGATACTTAAAATAGTTTAGTGGCTCTAAGTGGCTTTATCAGTGACTAAATAATGTAAATTAGTAATTGCTGTACAACGGTGAATCATTAACCAAGGTTAATATTATCACAGATGGAGCTTTCTAAATGCTCAAGTGACATACCATATGGACCACCAGGGCAGAGATGCATCTTGTTTAAAATTTGTTTCTCCCTGAGAGCCTAGAACAGTGCTTTGCACACAGTTGCAAGGGAACTTGGAGAACATTTCATTCGATAATAATGATAATAACTAATGTTTTTACAGGTTTAAGGTTTGCAAACAAAGCCTTCTGACTCTGAATCCAGGGCTCTTTTCATTGCTTGCTAGAGCACCTAATAAATGTTTTGCTGAATTGAATTAAATTGCTTTTCTATTGGGTCCTAGGTGTTGAGAAGCTTCTTTCTTGGTTCCTAGGCTTATGGTTTCTCAAACCACTAATTAAATTCCTTTGCTTAAAGTAGTGGGATCTTACATTTTCCCATAGGGTTTGGAGCTGAGTGACCTCAGTGACCAGGCACAGATGTGTCAAATACACAGCCCACAATACTCCTCAGTGGGTCCTAAACCTAATTAAACCATACTTGGGGAAATATTAAAAAAATACAATAAAACATTACATTCTATTTTATTTTTTTGCCTTTTTTTGGGGGGGGAAGGCACATGACTTGCCCAAGGTCACTCGGCTAGTGTTAAGTGTCTGAGGCCAGATTTGAACTCAGCCAGTGCTCTATTCACTGTACCACCTAGACACCTCCAAAACATTACATCTTAAAACTAAATATGCAGGCCACAGGGATCATTATGTACTTTTCCTTTCTTGTTTCTAAATTCCCTTATTTTAAAGATGAGAGAACTGAAAGACAGAGAAGTGTTGACTTGCCCATGGTCAGACCCAAGTAATAAATTAGCAGAGCTGAAATTCAAACCCAGGTCCAGTGATGACCAAATCCAGACTATTGTAAGGCTCTTCTTGCCCTATTCAGCTATACAATTGTGAATTGTTACATTGTTTTTATTATTTCTGAGATAAAAACAATGACAAATGGATTTAATGAGGAAAGCTTGGAAGGGAAGTGGGGAAAGGCTACATCTGATCCTGAAACTTGAGAGAAAGTGGTCTAAAAAAAATGAAGGAAAATTTATTCCAACAAGGATAAATTAATTTTATAGGTCATGAGTGGCTCACTGCTCCATGGACATTATTATAAAATCAATTCAATAAGTATTTGTAATGAAAACCTACTATGTGCCAAGAATGGTGGTAGGTGTTGGATACAAAGACAAAAATAAGTGATCCTTACCCTCTAATCTTATATTGAGGGCAACATTTACCCAGATAAACCCATACCAATTTTGATCTCTTGTCTCTTCCTGTTCTTTGGCGTCCCTTCTTGTCTCTTCTCTTCCCTTCCCTTCTAATTCATAATGTGGGGGGATAGAAGGGTAGGGTGACTAAAATTTGGGTAATCAGAAAAGGACTCTTGAAGGAAGTGACACTTTCTTGAAGGGAATTAAGGGTTTTAAATTGCAGAAGTGAAGAGAGAGAATATTCTAGGCCTAGGGAACAGCCCATGCAAAAGGGATAGAGATGAAAGAACGTCCTCTATAGGGAACAGAAGTAGACTTGGTTGGTTGGAATATACAGTAGTGTGTGCATATATACACACCTATTTCAGTCTTGGAAAGATAGGTTAGAACCACAGAGTAAAGAACTTTAAATAATAAATGGGGGAGTTTGGACTTTACCCTGGAGATAGTATAGAGGCATTCAAGCTTCTAGAGCAGGTGAGTGATATGGTTAAACTCACAGTAATGTGAATTTTGGAACTGTGGAGGATGGCTTGTAGAAAGAAGGAATTGGCTGCAGGGAGCCTTTTCTGTAATACAATCCAGGTGATGGTTTTGATGTGAGGAGAGAGAAATGGATGAATGTGAGAACTGTTGTAGAAATAGAACTGGAAGATTTGGCAAGTAATTGGATAGAGGTGGTGGGCCTGAAGAGTTGAGGATGTGAACGTGGTTGGCTGGAAAGATGGCACATGGGAAAAAAAATTAGAGGAGGAAAAGAAGGGGTGGGTTTAGGGAGAAAAGATAATAAGCTTCAAAGGTCACTATGGACTTGTTGGAAGAATATTGAGAATCTAGAGAATGCAAACCAGACTGTAAACATGGTGTGGGTTCCTTGGCTAAGGACTTTGACTGATATAGCCACAGTGTTGCCAGCATTTGGGCTTAAATACTATCCAGAACAAGAAAACCAGACAGACCTGGCTCCATAGAAAAGCCCACACAAACAAAGGGATAACTTGACTTTCTCATTTTGGGTTTGCATTCAACTGAGATGACAGTGACTATTCCTATTAGTATTAAAGAATTCATGAGAAGACAAACATTCTGTTTCATGGTTTACTAAGTTGGTAATAAATTGTCAAGGAAGAGTCAAGCTTTAAAAAAAAGATAATTTGGAGTCTTCTAATTATAGTATAACCCATTCTTCAAGACTTTGGTCTCAAAGGGATCAGGGCAGATCGTTGGGACTTGACCCTAAGACAGTCAGTTTCTCCACCCCCATGCCCTCAGGTTTGGCTCATTGTTTTCAGCTACAGTTTCCCTAGCAGAATTTCCTAGAAATACTCAGAGTACTTTTTTAAGTCTATGTCTCCCAAAACTATATGATAGGATTCCTACCTCCCATATCAATTCCTAGAAACCAAATGTTTATCAGGTACAGGGCAACTTTTATTTCACCTCCCGGAAAATGTATTAGATGGAAAAGACTCATGTGAACTCATATTCAGGTATAGAAAACCCATCAATCACTTAAATAACCCATCAGCTCACCCAGAAAAGGAGCTGCAATTTTGGTACCCTCTTCTTTTCTCACCATCATTCACTAGCCCTTCAAGAAACTCTCCCTACAAGGTCAAAATACGTTAGGGGCTACTGAATAAGCAATCCCCTTCCTTTCACTGTTTGAGAAAATCATTGACTGCTCTCCAAGTAGGAAATCTTTCTCCAAGGAGCACTCTGCCTCTGGAGATCCTCTTCTCTCCCTTGAAGGTTGAGTGACCAAACTCTCAAACTTAGGGTTACTTATAATTCCAGGACTCCCATCTTGAGTTGAGTGGGAACCCATATGTAGGCTTTTGCAGGAAATCTATCAGTATCGTGATAGATATCAAGTCTAGATTTGAGGAGAGGAGAGAGCTGAGAAATTCTCAGAGTGGTGACTTGGGAGATTACTGGAGTGATGAGGGTAATAAAAGGATCGTCAATTGACCCACCCATTCCAGAAGTAATGGCAATGTTGATTTGATTGCAGATTTGATTGACAATTGATAAGAATATACCAATGAGCAGAATTTAAGGTTAGACAATTATTACTTGGAGATATGGTGTGTTATAGTGGAACAATCCTAGACTGGGAGTCAAAAGGCTTGGATTTGAGTCTCATCCTTGCTACTTGCTATGTGTATCACTTCTCTCGGCCTCAGTTTCTACATCTGTAAAGTGATTAGACTAGGTGGCCTTCTAATGTCCCTATAACTCTAAATCTATATTTCTAGGATGCTATACAGAACAATTCACTGAAATGTGCTCAGGCTTTGTAGACTAAGAGCCCCTCTGTTTTTTTTTTCTCTCACTTCCCTTTATCCAGTTAACAGTGAATATGAAATAAGCTTAAATACATTAAGGGGGGGAAGAGTTAGTTGGTTTTGAATGACTTCTCTGTCCATGGTAGGAAAGCACAAAGTTGCTAAGAGTTTGATTTTAAAACAAATCAAGACAGGTTCTTTAAGAAATCCAGTAGCTAAAGAAAAGAAAATGCATGAAAGCAGGGCCGAATTCCTGTGGCAGCCTCTTTGGGGTGTGTGCCTGGATCTGATGCTACCACTCCAGGGCAAGGTTTCATTCTAAACAGCAAACCTGGATAGCTTTATGAGGCCTTCTGTTTGTAAAACCAATTCATCTGGCAGGATAATTTGTGCAGCTGATCACATCTAAGGCACATAAGAGTGCTTTTAGAGGTTCATATGTCCACCCCACACCTTGGGTAATTTAACACATGAGTACAGGAACAGGCCAAAACAAGGAGCTAAAATGAGTTTCTGCCATTATCTTTTATATGCCAAACAGACATTTCCACTTGGTTTGATAAATTGATCGAAATACTTGTTCACACAGCTTTCTGTTTTCTGTAGCCCAGCAAATGAAGGTCATTATAACAAAACCAGAAGTTGTGCTGAAGGGTTTTACAGGGTTTAATGATAAATGTAGTTATTACAAAGTGTTGCTTCTGCTTATTTCTGCTACCTTTTTCATGCCTCTGTCCCAAGTTAGAGGATCAAAGAATCAGAGCTGAAAGCAAGGTCATTTAGCCCAACACCTACCTGACCAAGAATCCCCTCTATAAATTCACAAGTTGGTCATTAGCTTTTCTCTTACAGTCAGCTGGTCAGTCAACTAACATTTATTAAATGCCTATTATGTGCTAGACACTGTGCTAAGCCATGGGAATACAAAGTAAGGCAAAAGATATCCTCTACCCTCAAGGAGCTCACAATCTGGTGGTGGTGGTGGGGGGAGATAATATACAAAAAGAAGCTGAAAGTAGGGAGAGAGTATTGGGGAGAATACATAATGAAGTCCAGCATAGTATGGCTGGGCCCCCTTCTTTAATGGAGGATCTGGGAGGAGTTTTTCATTCTCCACCTTTTCTAATCAGAGAAGGGAAGTAGGGGGCCCCAGGGGCAGGGGGGACAGATGAACTCTGAGTTCTGGAGTTGATCTGATCTTATAGGAAGATGGGCAGGAAGGGAGGGATGCTGAAATTCAGAGGAGTGTAGCTGTCCATTTGGGGGTTGGGGGGTATAGAGAACATTGAACTTGGAGATACAGGACCTTAATTCTAATTCCAGTTCTCTTATTTACTAACTGGACTGAGTTGCTTAACTTCTCTGAATCCTCATCTGTAAAATGAAGGGATTGTACCAGATACTCTCCAAGGTTCTTCCCAGCTCCAAATAGAATTCTATCATGTTTCTAAAGTGTCTCATTTCACTTTTGGACAGCTTTAATTGTCAGAAAGTTTGTTTTTTATATTCATTCGAAATCCGACTCTCTATACATTCCAACCATTGTTTATAGTTTTACCTTCTAGAGTCAACTATAACAAGTCTGATCACTCTTCTATGATAGTCCTTCAAGTGCTTGAAGACAGTTATCATTTTCTCCCGAAATTTCATCTTCTCTAAGCTCAACATTTCTAGTTCCTTTAATTTTTTAGAAAGCATGATCTTAAGGCATCTCAATCAATCAATCCACAGGCATTTATTAAGCACCTAGAATGTGCCAGTGTACTAAGCCTGGGAATACAAAATCAAAGGGGAAATAGTCTCTGCCCTCAGGAGTTTACATTTTAAAAAATGAAGACAATATGAGCACATATAAGTATAGTCATGGATGTGCTAGGGTCAACTTGAACTGGCTTGGCTTAGGGTAAGCCAACTGTGAAATATTTAGAGTGAACATTTACACCTAGGAAATCAGAAATTTCTATAAATCATGGCTTTGTTTATTGGTTTGTTGATAGTCTAGACTTAAGATACTGATAAAAAAATGATAATGCAAATTAAGCTTAAAAGTATGCCATGAATACTTTTGCCCCTTTGGAAGCTGGTCATTTGTAACAGCAAGTACCTTAGCATACCCAGGATGGCTGCTAGCACAGGTTCTTTGACATGCTTTTCTAAAGGAAAGCAACTTAAAAAGGGGTTAACAATCTTACTTTAATCAAATATCTATCTATCTATCTATCTATCTGTCTGTCTGTCTGTCTGTCTGTCTGTCTAGCTAGCTATCACATTCACTTAGGTCAGGGGAAAAAGTCAGTACTCTGAACTTTAGAAAATACAAACAGAAATTACAAGCAGATAAAAAATACAGACAGAGAAAATAACACAATTCAGCATACCAACAGACAGGGCTTCTAGCTGTCTGAACATTATCTACATTCAGTGTTAGTTACCAGAGAGAGAAGCACCAACATCTGGGATTTCCAAGGGGGACCACAGGAGGGTAGGGCTCAACGGCTTTCCAGAGTCTCATCTGGCCAAATTACACAACTCTTCCCAAAGTGAGTCCCAAAGAAAAACCTCACCTCAGGGAGCATATATAACCTTCTGCAGGGTCAGAGAACATCATAACCTTCTTGACCCACTCCCTAATTACAAAGTAACAAAAGGTATGGGTCTTCCTAAAACACACGCCTCCCCTAAACAAGCTTCTCATGGGCTCCATGAGGCCCATTAAGGGGCAGGGAAGATCTCCAAAATTCCCTAGGCCTGTCAAGGGGCAGGGAAGATCTTCAAATTCCCTTACCATTACATCATTAAACATTTATCAGCACACCCCAGAGTATATTGTCTATCTAAACTCTGGGGCATGCTTATACCAATTCTCACTTTTGTAGATAAGTCAGGTTACCAGAGTTAACCTGGCTATATTCTGCACCCCCTTCCCCATCCCCTTGGTTTTAGAATCACCCTCAAGGGAGTGATTTTGTGATGTAATTGGCTTGAGCCTGCAACAATATGTTTCCCTTCAAGATTATCAACTGAGCATTGGCCAGTTTTCCTTAAGGAGCTTTCAGAAAGGAGTATTTTTCAGAAAGGAGTATTACTGAGGTGATATAATAAGAACTGATAGAAAATATTCTCCTCAAATGTCTGACAGCTTATCCCACAAGTAGATGCAGAATCCAAGTCAAAGTGGGATCAAGCTTAGAGAGCACATGTGGTAAAGGGATTACTCATAGCTCCTAGTTTGTGGAAGTCCTCCCCCACCCACAATACTCAAGAAGTTCTCTTCAGACAAGTTATAGTTTCTTTGGGAAACTTGTGGAGTTGTGATGAGTCAAGGATTACACTGATGTTATAAACCTGAGTAATAGGAAAGATGTTGGTACCCACAATAATGATAGGAAAGTTTGAAACAGGGTGGGGTTTTGGGGGAAAAGAATGATTTCTGGTTTTGGATATAATGAATTTAAGATGCCTATGGGACATCAATTTGGAAATGTTCAATATGCAATTAATGATGGGTGACAGGTACCCAGGAGAGAGACTCAGGATGGATATGTAGCTATGGGAAACATCTGCATAAAGATGGTAACTGGACCTTTATGGAGGTAATCAAGGAGCTGATGAGGTCACCATCCCAGGATGGTTCTCCTCTGTGTACTTTACAACTTATAAATCTCCTTTTTAAAGTGTGATACAATTCAAAGTCAAAGGAGATGAGTTGGAGATGGGCTGCATACTGATCAGTAACTCATTCCAATGTTGGTATACTGGCATCGAAAAACATCCAGTTTTTTAAAGCTCATTATTGAGCAGCAATTGTTCAGGTGGGATTAGGTAGGTTTTGCAGAAGATTGAATCTAAAGCTGGTGAAAGTTGCTTAGAGTATAGCTTGGGGGCTTTAGAACTGAAAACTATTATCCATTCCATTAAGAAAAAATAACAGGTCTCAGCAAATCCACAGATTCATCTTCCTTTGCTTTTTTCTTTCTACAGAAAGACCTGAATGGTTTGATTTGAAACTTTCTGGGGGAAACTAGAACATCACTCTTTCTGTCAAATGAACAAAGCAATCCTGGTAGAAACATCGCCAGAGAAAAATGGATGGGTGATCATATTAATGGATGTCAAAGGGGATCTTCTGCTGACCTTTTCATTCTTCTCACCCCTATTTGTTAATGCTTACCCTAGAGCACGATGTGTCTGCAGCCCTCTTCTTAGAAGTGAAAAGACCCTGGCAGCTTCAGGGTTACCTGAATAAGGAGTTTTATCTATATAATCACCTCGGAGCTACTCTCTATAATTTGGTTAATGGCAGGACTGCAAAGTGAAGAAGTTAGCCGTAGGTCTCTATCTTCATATTCTACTCAGGAAGCAGACCAATAATTGACATCAATGATAAAACAGAGAACTATTCGGTTAGAATATTTTTAAGTGGAGGTATCCAAATAATGGGAATATGGGAGTGGGAAAAATGCAATTTGGGTGTGTATACACACACACACACATACACATATATGTAAGTTAAATCACAGGTTGGATTTGCTGAAATAAATATAGGCTTATCCAGCTTCTATAGGTAACAAGTTTCTGAATAGCTAGCGATACAGTAGGAAGATTACTAGGTATTGGAATGATGCAGTGAATCCTTTTATAATAAAAATGAAATCCTTCAAAAATGTGAATGGTCACCAAGGTTACATGATCTCTGGTTGCCAGGATCTTATATCTCTGACAAAAGCAGAAAAAAATACAGGCTCAGAAAGTAAGAAACTAGCTTATGAAAGATAGTCATAGACGACCCAGATGTTTTGTGTTTGTTATGATCAAGACATCAGGCAGCTTTCAGTGCAGCCCAATATACAAGGTTTTCCCCACAACACAGGATTGCAAATACAGAAGTGAGGGAAAGCCATCCAAGCAACCATATGTCTTGAGTCACAACACTCTGCTGCAAAAAGGTCTCATCTGGATCTCTTGCTCTCCCTTATTTCAACACCATGAGTTCTATAGTCGAGCCAGTTTAATAACACTAGTCCTGAGGACTGGGTTCTCCCTAATTTTATATACTGCCTTAAGGTAGCCTCAGACTGAGAAAGTGGCTGATACCCCCATCTGTGTTATTGATAGCTGCTGTTACCTTCCTGTTCCCCTAGTTCAATTTTCATACTTCCTTGATCATAGTCGCAATAATCACCTACTTTATCGCTCTGGTGACTTTGGGTTTTTGTATATTGGCTTTTCTCATCATGAGGAATACTTGTACAGGTTGTATCAATGCTCACAATAGCTTTCCATTCTTCTCTCCCCCATTCATTGACTTTTACATAGGATAAAGTAACAGTTCATTATGTTGGGAGGCTACTTGCTTAGCCATCCTTAGCTAGATTATGAATTATGAGCTGCCACCCAGTTAGTTACCTTCTAGTTGCTTATAATGGGATGAGGCTGGAGTGAGTGGCTCTTCCTTGAGTCACTCCAGTTAGAGAAGTTAACCTGACTAATCAGGTTGTACAGGTTAAGGAGGTGCTTTTCTGTTATGAATGAGGCAGGATCCTCTTGATTAAAAACTGACCTCCTTTGGGAAAAGGTCAGACATCCATGGATATTCAGGTCTGACTGGGCATGTAAATGCTCTGGGGGAGTGAGTGTAGGCCTGGATTCTAGCACATGATCTGACCTGATTGGAAGTGGTTAATGAGACTTTTATGACTCGCTTCTTTTTTCTTTTTTTTTTTTATTGGTGGGGGGAAAGCAGGGCAACTGGAGTTCAGTGACTTGCCTAAGGTCACACAGCTAGTAAGTATTAAGTGTCTGAGGCCAGATTTGAACTCAGGTCCTCCTGACTCTAGGGTGGGTGCTCTATTCACTGCACCACCTAGCCCCCAAGACTCACTTCTTAAGAGACACCTTGGTTTATCCTTTTCTCTTATTGTTCAGGAAGGATAGCTAAGGCTTGGCTTTGTGTTCAAAGATACTATAGCACTGTTTAATTCTTTTTCCATTCTAAGGTAACTGAATGGCAGGTCCCTTTGGGTTGAGGAACATTACTGTGATAATTAGTTCATATCCCCTTTTATGAGATAATTGTGTTTCATATTTTAGGATTACAGTTAATTTTATTATTTTGTGGGAGTCATTTTGTATAAATTTGCATATTCATATCGGTGGTCCCCTTTCTACTTCTTTCAAGCAAAATTGTACAAGCTTATTTAAAGACTCACTAAACATTCTTAGAAGATTCAGAAAATAGTGGCTCAATTTTTTGGAGTTCAGTAGCTTTGATAATAATTACATCAACTACTTATTCACTAGCCATAAATCATATGAGTGCATGTAGCAATGCATTAAAGTACTATCTACTTCTAATAATTAGTTCTTCATTCCATAATTGAAGTTAACATTTTGAATCCAAGTACCTACACCTTATTAATCTTAGACCCTGTACTTACACTTTCACTACTAATTAGATGTGCCTGCATGTCCTAATGTCTTTCTCTTTCATCCTTGTTATTGGAAGAAAGCACTGCAAACTATAAAGTCCTATATAAATTTGAGTTATTCTTTTCCTCTTTTATAAATGGGAATTTACACTGAGATTCCCCTTAGTGTCAGTATCACCTAGAGTCAGTTTTGTTATACTGTGGCATATGTATTCTCAAAAAATACCACGCTATGCAAAATTACACAATAAAACCTACAAATCTTATGAGGAAGAGGGGATTGCACAATGTTAAAAAACTTCATCAGTGGCACATAAAAAGGTAGCACTCTAATGAGAACGATAGCACATTTTTGTTCATATTGAATTGTTAAGAAATACAAAAATACTACAATAAAAAGTGGGAGCATCTCTGGCCTTGGGCTAGCCAGGCAAGGTCTCCTGTAAGTTGGGCCAGTCAAAACTGGGCCTCTGGGTGTCTCGACCAGGACAAAAGCTGGCGGAGGGGCAGTGTGGACCAGCCCTCTTGTGCCCACAGTTTCTATTACACTGGAAGATATATAGCAAATATAAACTTTACCTTGAAAAAGACCTGAAATTTGCTTGGGAGAGCAAGAACGATTATGATTTGTCAGTTACTGTTAAGTGGGGCAGTTTTCTGAGTTCTCACTATTCTCAGGAATAAACTAAAGATTTGAATTATACTATCTATTCCCTAATAAATCAATAATTCATTCTCAAAGCATGCATCATAGAGGAACTAACTATATTTGCATCAGTGAAAAAACTGAAGTTGCTCCTCAGACATTAGAATCTTGTCCCTGGGTCAGCACTGAAAATTCTACCATGAAGTTCTTTTTTTTTTGCCTTTTTTTTTTTGAGGGCAGTTGGGGTTGTAACTTGCCCAAGGTCACAGGCTAGTTTTTGTGTTAAGTGTCTGAGGTCAGATTTGAACTCAGGTCCTCCTGACTCCAGGGCCAGTGCTCTATTCACTGAGCCACCTAGCTGCCCCTCATGAAGTTCTCTTTTGCCCCCTTCCCTAGTATTGGTAGAATTAATAATTCCAAGTAGAACCCAGAAGGATACAAATTCAAAAATTCTAAATTAGTTATGAAAACTGTGCTATCTGGGTGTTTACACACACACACACACACACACAAACAAACCCCCCCCCCCCAAACTTTCAAATACATGATCTCATTTGCAATTATGCCTCCTTCCAGCAGACATTGTAGTAGAAGCAACTATATGTTACGATAGATGGAATTCTGAACCTGAAATCAAGAATACCTGAGTTCAAATCCAGTCTCAGATACTTAACAAGCTGTTGTGACGCTGGACAAGTCATTTAACCTTTGTCTATCTCAGTTTTCTTACCTGCAAAATGGAGATAATTATATCAGCTACCTCCCAAGGTTGTTAGGACCAAACGAGATATTTGTAACATGCTTTGTAAACTTTAAAACATTCAAAACATGCTATTACTATGATTAAAATGGGAAGAGCACTGGCTTTGGAGTCGGAGAGTACGTATTCAAATTTTTCCTTTGACATAACATAGGTGACCTAGGATCAGTCACTTAATAATAATAGCTAGCATTTATAGATCCCTTTAAGGTTTGCAAAGCACTTTATTTATATTACCTCCATTGATCCTCACAATAACTTTGTGAGGTAGGTGATGATATTATTATCTTCATTTTGCAGATGAGGAAACTGATGCAAATAGAGTTGAAGTGACTTGTCCAAGGTCACATAACCAACTAGTGTCTGAGGTTGGATTTGACCACTGTGTCTCTCTCTACCTCTATTTCTGAGAGGAACTGTAAACTTTCACTAGGCAATAACCTAATACTTTCTCTTGGTCAGGTGGAGGGATTTTGCTTTTTCTTCTGTCATATAAACTACACACATTTTTTTGGGGGGGGAAGGCAGGGCAATTGGGGTTAAGTGACTTGCCCAAGGTCAAATGGCTAGTCTTTTTGTGTTAAGTGTCTGAGGCTGGATTTGAACTCAGGTCCTCCTGACTCCAGGGCTGGTGTTCTACTCACTGCACCACCTAGCTGCCCCTACACTCATATTTTTAAAAAACAACCTATCTACTGAAGAATTTCATCTCTACAGATTAAGGACCTTTTACCAGTTAGATGGTGCAGTGGATAGAGTGGGGGGCCTGGAGTCAGGAAGACTCCTCTCTTCCTAAGCTCAAATCTGACTTCAGATACTTACTAGCTGTATGACCCTGGGCAAGTCACTTAACCCTCTTTGCCTCTGTTTCCTCATCTGAAAATGAGCTGGAGCAGGAAATGGTAAACCACTTTGATATCTTTGCCAAGAAAACACCAAATGGGGTCATGAAGAGTTGGACATGACTAAATAATACCACCACCATCCGAACATAACTTAAAACAAGCTTAATGGATTATTGACTAACTTTGAAGCCGCTCCTTTTCAGTCTACAGAAATGAACAATCATCATTAGATATTATGATGAAAGAAGAGAATAGCCTCTTTGACAAGATTATATCTCAACTCTCCTTTCATATTGGAATTCTATATTTTCTTCTCTAACATATACTGGAAAAAGGCACAAAATGAAGTAAAATCAATAAATGAGATGTATATTCCCAAAGAGTGTAATGGTATGGTTTCATACTCACACCAAAGCAGGCAGTTAAAAATACATTTTCCAATCAAGCATGAAGATTGATACCTTTCATGCAGTGGTCATCTTCTCTAAGACATTTCCTACTCTCTGATTATGAACTATCACCAAGTATCCGACATGAGACAAGTTTTCCTTCAGTCATTTCCTAGTGAAAGTTTACAACTTCATCAGTATTCTACTCTGTAAGAAGTAATCTAGTCCTTGAGAACTCTGCTTGTTTTTTCTTAATTCACATTCAACTGTCTTGCTAGTACAATTCACCCAGATGATAATTTTCTTTTAAGGCTTTAAAAATGAACTACCCTAGTACAGCAAAGACACAACTTCTCTTCCTCATAGCTATACAGTATTTTGAAATGTTTAAAATATATACAAATAAAATAAATACCTATGTACATGTGGGTTTACATATACATAAATTCTTTCTCTCTGTAACATATGTATGTAGAGAGAGATAGGAAAAGAGAGGAGGGGAGAAGGCAAAGAGAATTTGTGTATTTGGGTAGGAATTTGGGAAAGGAAATGACCAAGTGATACAAAGATCTCTTATAGGAAAGGACTAATTTTCTTCAAAGCATTCAATATACAATATGATGTCACAATTTCATTTGAAAGTCTAGAACTCTAGGGCCATAAGAGAAAATAATTTAGTAATGATATAATTGCCACCCCCAAAGTACATGCCAGGGGTGGGGAACCTGCAGTTTCAAGGCCACATGTGGCCCTCTAGGTCCTCATGTATGGCCTTTTGACTGAATCCAAACTCCACAGAACAAATCCCCTTAATAAAAGGATTTGTTCTGTAAAACTTGGACTCAGTCAAAGGCCATACCCAAGGACCTAGAAGGCCACATGTGGCCTCAAGGCTGCAGGTTCCTAACTCCTGAGCCTCACTGTCTGAAAGCATGGAGGGAGCCTCTCATTACCTTGTGATGCCTTACTTGCTTTTTTTTTTTTTAAATTAACTTCTCATATAACTGCTTGGGGCAATTAGGTGGCACAGTGGATAGAGTGCCAGACCTGGTTCAAATCTGGCCTCAGACAATGACTAGCTGTGTGACCCTGAGCAAGTCACTTAACCCTGTTTGCCTCAGTTTCCTCATCTGTAAAATGATCTGGAGAAGGAAATGGCAAACCATTCCACTATCTTTGCCAAGAAAACCCCAAATGAGGTCACAAGGAGTGGGGTGTGAATGAAATGACTCAAGAACAACGGCTCCATCCATTCCTTCTTCCTTCCAGCTCAGGCAGGGGTCATTATTTAGGTCATGTTTGTTGTTTTAGTTGATTTATTGGCTATGCTTTCTCTTTATTTGGTAGAGCCAGATGAATAGACAAACTGATCTTGATGATGATACCCTTATAGGACTGCACATAGCGCTGGGCATATGTGGCAGACATCCTTAGACCAAAGAGGAACTCATACGGGTTTGTTTTTTTATTTAACCTAGAGACATCATACTCTTAAGTTGTTGATCAGTCTTTAGAAACAATGTCCACAGACATGAAAATGCAAGCAATTTATAAAATCACTTTATAGCCTTTAGCAGCATTTATGATAAACCTTTATGATAAACATACTTAGCATATGACATAGTTATTTCTTGGTGCTGAAGGCTTGGGACTAACTTGGAGAGCATTGTTACAGCCTATTATACAGCATACTCATTTTTATGGCCAGATGCAACTTTTTTTCACAATTAACTGGTTGATGATTTATGAATAATAAATCTGAATGCAAGATGGCTTTGACAGAAAGTAAAGGAGGTGATATAATCTCATAAAAGTCTGAGATTCAATTTATGTGTGTGTCATCACATAAAGTAATGGTATCCCATAAGTATTCTAAGATACTAACATATACACACATACATACATAAAAATGCAGTGTATAGTATGTATATGTTTGTGTGTAAATTTTTTTGAAGACTTTTACGAAGATCTTATCTTCATAATACCCAAATAAGCATTTAACTGAGTCAAAGAACCAGGAGCTTAAGACTTGTGAAGCCTAACATTTTCACTTTTTAGCCAATTATTTTAATTTTTACCAAGATAAGTTCTAAAAGGACTGTAATTTTTCAAGAACTTGATAGGTTCTCCCTTGAAAATTTCCTGGAAAAGTCCTGTCAAAACCAATGACACAGGCTCAAGGACTATCTTTGATTTATAAAATTCTGCTGAAAGTTTTACTAAATTTCTTGCTATTTAAGGTAACTCAATCCTTCCATTTCAGAACAAAATTATCCATTTTTTATGGGGCATTTGGCATGAAAGTTTCAAATGAAAGACAGTCCTGCTGAGAACATCACACGGTAACTGCAGAACATTGTCCCTCCTTCTGTGTAATTTGGCCTTCCTGACATCATTTTCAGGAATAAATCTGAGGGTAAGCTAACAGAAAAATTCTCATCCTGGATATAGTTCTCAGAGTTTGAGACCTTAAAAGATAACTTGCAACCAAATAACAGAGAAGTAGCCAGATGACTATAAATAAGTATTTGGAATTTTAAAGGGGATAGATAGTTTTGTTAGCTGCAAAATAGCTATAACCTTATGATAATTATAAAAACAAAGAGATAACCTTATTTTCACTTGGGCATTTTTCCTATTTCTCTGTGAACACTGAAGAATAGACTGTTGTAATCTCTTAATCAATATTTATATGCAGTTTTGCTCCATTTCTAAATAGTGGAGCCTTACATATAGGGTTCTAAATCCATCTCCGTAGACTGCAAGAGGAACTAAAAATAAATAGTTCCATGTGTTTTTTTCTTTTTAAATCAATATTTCTTTACAATCTAGAATCCTTTTGTGGGTCCTAAACGTTTGTTTAAGGTCTGGAGCTCAGGAATCTGATTGGCTTTCACAGAGATAGGAAAGGGCAGCATTGAGAGCACAAGAGGAGAGATGTGGTAGAATTTAGTCAGGATCTAATTGCGATTCAGCCTCACAATGTCACGCCTAACTTCTCTGTATCTCTCTTCTGGACAATGGAAGTGGCTCAAAAGATTTGCCAGACAGGCTATGAGGGACGCAGAAAATCCAGGCCAAAGGTACTTATACCTCTTTCTCTTGGATATTTTCAGGTGAAAGGCCTTTAGGCTTTAATTCCCTTAATTCTCCCCTGTTTGCATTTCTAGTGTTGAGTAAGCAAGCCTGTGATAAATATGAAAAAAGGCAGTGGGCGTCTAAGCCATTAATTCTGAAATCTTCCATTTATAGTTACATTTATGTACAAGGGCAGCATGTGTACAAAGGCTACAGCTTTTTAAAAATAGCCCCTTTAAAATAGAAAGTGCAGCAGATTTTTCACATGGCTATCACCAAGTAGGGGAGGGTAGTAATGCCCTGACAATGAAGGGGTGCTGATGGTACTGGACAAATTAGAGCTATACCTCTTCTGGCTTTTACTTCCCACAAATCCACAAATAAAATTGCTTATAATTTTATTCAGTAGCAACCCACAAAATAGCACCCAACATCAACAACAGTGAGATTTTGTGACAAATGTAAGCAAATTTAGCATGAGAATTATGGGGTTCACAAGTCAGGGAAGGCACAGCTCTAAATTGTTGAGGCCACAAAGACCCCCTTGCTATGGGGAGCCCTTTCTTGACACTATCTTGGAAAAATCAGAATGGTAGGTGACTCTCCATTGGTTATAATCCTTCTTTACAACTTGATTAATGTTTAATGTGGAGGTATTTGTAGATTTGTATTTGATTGCATGCTGCCATGGTGGGGAGAGGGAGGGAAAGAAATTTGTTTTTGCCTTTTGGAGGGGGGAAGCAGGGCAACTGGGTTTAAGTGACCTGCCCAAGGTCACAAGGCTAGTAAGTGTTAACTGTATGAGGCTGGATTTGAACTCAGGTCCTCCTGACTCCAGGGCTGGTGCTCTATTCACAGCGCCACCTAGACACCCCATATTTTTTGTTTTTTTCTTTTTGGAGGGGGGAAGGCAGGGCAATTGGCGTTAGGTGACTTGCCCAAGAGGGAAAGAAAATTTGAAACTCAAGGGATTGTGGAACTGAATATTGTAAACTAAAAGTAAATAAATAATTAAAAAAAGAATTGTTGACTCTAATGATCTGTGCAAAAAAATGGAATAAAATATGTCATTAAGGACATGAATGACTGGAAAAAGGATATGGTTAAGTCATAAAGTATGGAGAAACAAGAAAAAGACAGCCCGGTGCTGTATTGATACTCTTTTTTTTTTTTTTTTGGAGGAGGAAGACAAAGCAATTGGGGTTAAGTGACTTTCCCAAGGTCACACAGCTATTAAGTGTGTCAAGTGTCTGAGGTCAAATTTGAACTCAGGTCCTCCTGACTCCAGGGCTGGTGTTCTATTAACGGTACCACCTAGCTGCCCCTGTATTGATACTCTTAAGATATGAAAAGAAGAAGATCATGTTGGGTGGATACTCAGAGCCTAGTACAATGCCTTATATAGCTATTTCATAAACTTATGATGACAGATTTAATGAATGATTACAGGGGATTTATAAGAATTCTTGGATGCCAATTTGTTAGTGAAGAGTACCTATGCCTATGAAGTCTAAGGCATCTCCAAGAGGGTAAAGACTGGAGATTCTTATCTGCACACCACATTAGCTATAGTTGGAGCCTTTAGTCTATTCTCTTTCAGATTTGTTGGAGCTTTTCATCTTTTGCATTTATGGGCCTCCTTTTCTGTTGTCTCTGCCATTCGTATGTGTAACTCAAGAATTATGGCCTTTCAAAGTCAGCGCATAATATTTTAATAAAACTACTGCCCTGTTCCAGGCAATTGAATTTTCACTGCCAAATCCTATGTAACAAATAGTAGGATGAGCTTGTCAGCGTGGAATACAATTTAGAGTGCTTGGCACAATGACAAATGATAGAATATGATGTCTCTGCACTTGATAGCAAAGCGTATAACCAGAATCCCTGGCCAAGGGAACGGAGAATATTAGAAAATCTTTAGATTAAAAAATCAGTTATGGTATCTGAAGGAAAAAATAAGCATTTAGCACAAAAATGAAGAGAATGAAACATGCACAAAGTTTCCTAATGAAAATTAACACTGCTGAAATGCTAAAAATCTTGGGTTAATTACATTTTTTAGAAAACTAGAAATTCTTTGCAATGGGACAAGTGGCTTTTCTTTTGTCAGTAGTGAATATCTGCATAACAAAATGAGGTTCCAGCATGGGAATTAAATTTGTCATGATGACCTCTTTCTCCTTACATATTATAGTTCAAGTGGGAGATCCAATGGAATCAAACTACTCAGAAATTGGAACCACCAGGCTGGTTCATTTAGTGGCACACTTTTGGGGAGCCTGAGGAGAAAGAAGTCTTTAATGATCTGGTGCTTTCACTTTAAATGAATATAATTAAAACCAAAATCTTTTCTACTTTTCTCAACCATGGCTATTTAAACAATCCAGCAATGATACTGAAATGTGGATAAGGTAATAGAGAGTTTTAAGTCAGTTACCTTCCTTAATGATATC
The DNA here is from genome assembly GCF_028583685.1 of Petaurus breviceps papuanus. Lineage (NCBI taxonomy): Eukaryota > Metazoa > Chordata > Mammalia > Diprotodontia > Petauridae > Petaurus > Petaurus breviceps. Next base: position 32,010,125 of record NW_027187391.1, read on the forward strand.
AAGGCAACATGGAATATTGACTTCTACCTCCTCCTGAAAAGGTAAGTTATTTTGAATGAAAGGACAGGATGGTGCCATGTTAGCAGAGAAATTGAATAGTTTTACTTTAATAATCAATTCCTGGATTATTATTCATTTCTTCTCCTCCTCCTCCTCCTTTGCCAAAAATCTAGGGACTTCCCAATTTGCATATAAAAGATTGAACTTTAAGTTGGTTTATTGGGGCAGGAGTGAGGAATCTGTGACCTCAAGGCCACATGTGGCCTTCTAGGTCCTCAAGTGTGGCCCTTTGAATCTAAACTTTACAGAACAAATTCTTTCATTAAGGGAGATTTATTCTGTGGAGTTTAGATACGGGCAAAGGACTGCACTTGAAGACCTAGAGGGCCACATGTGGTCTCAAGGCCGCAGCTCCCTCCCTGGGTTTAGAGGATGGGATAGAGCCATGTGAAGACAGAATATTTTCTATATTTAATTCCAAAGCTCTAACATTGTCTTTCAATTAAGCAGCTGATTAAAAAACACGGAAGAAGTTACTAAAATCATTGAGGACAGCTAAAAAGTTCATGATGCTGGAAGCAGGATTAAGGGTCAGAACATGGCAAGGTAAGAAATGGAAGGTGGATGGATGGCTGCTTCTGAATAGTGAGTACAAGCAAAAGGTTCTATCACTCCTGGCTAAAGTTCAGGATGTAGGCAGTGTACTTTAAGTCCATATCCCTCATTTGAGATATTATGGAGTAGAGTATAGAGGGCTAGACTTGGAACCATGACAACCTGGGTCACTGACTCTCATACACATATACCGTCTGTGTGTCTCTGAGTAAGTTACTTAACTTCTAAGTGCTCTCAAATAACACTCTCCAATATGACCTTCACTACCCAACTTTCTATTATAGTTTATTCATAAGGATTTCCCTATTCATTCTTCCTTTTTGCCCACCTTCTTTTCAAGCTCCTCTTTGTTTTCTTCTTTCATTACAATGGAAACTCCTTCAAGAAAGGGACTATTTTCCTCGTATTTGTGTTCTTAGTATACAGTGTCTGGCACATAGTGGGCCCTTAATATGTGCTTGTTCTTCCTGTGTGTTATCTATCTTTTTTGGGGGGAGGCATTTGAGGTTAAGTGACTTGCCCAAGGTCAGACAGTGTGTCAAGTGTCTGAGGCTGGATTTGAACTCAGGTACTCCTGACTTCAGAGTCAGTGTCCCTGTGTGTCATCTATCTGCCTTACTTTTGTACCCATAGTCATATGGACTATTTGTGTCTGACCTGTAGTAGAACCTACTGAGCTTCCATCGGTGTGATCAGCCCCAGCTAGACACACTGTACACTGATGGGCCATCATGATGTCATTTTGGTTCTTTTTGAGCAGGAAGGACAAACAACAACCCGTATCTAGGCCAATGAAATCATAGGTCTGATTCAAAATTTAAATATCTCCCTAACACTAGAGTATGTATATACACTGTCACCGATGGGAAAGTAGAAAAGGAATTTCTTTTGTTTTGGGAGCAATAGAAATAAAAAAAAAATTGTTAAGATATACATAGCATAAGGTATATAGGGATTTAATTCTTTTCAGCATCAAAGGCCTGAAGTTGTTCCCTCAACTAAATTAAACGATTTAGAGCTAGGAGGGACTTTATAGGCCATCCATTTCTCACTCTCGTCCCAATTTTTTTTTTTTAACAGATAAAGACAGATTTCCATGGAGATTAAGTGATTTGCCCTGGGTGTCATGCAGTTAAATGGTATGGCTGGGATTCAAACCTAGGTCTTCTGATGCCACATCAATTTCTCTCATGAAGGTACTATACTGTTTCCCTAATTCATTCTTGTCTCATAAGATCCATACTGTAGAGGTGACCTTGACAACACTTGTGATTTCAATGATAAGAGTTTTCCTTTAACCTACACAAAACCTAGACCTTCTCTGGCTCAGATATTTTCATGAATTGCTATGGCCATACAATTCATCACTTGATGGCCAACCTTTTGCTGACCAGCCAACACTTAGGTGGGATAGTCCTGGGAAGAGACTTTGTTGTCTTGGTAGGTAGGACCTGCTCTGTTAACATAGTTGTCAGGCTACAAGGAAGCATTTTTGAGATAACTCTGTTTACATTACATTAAATAAGCACAGTGTCTATATAAACCTGTACTGTGGGACTGTACAGACAGAAAACAAGGATTCTTCAAGTGATCTATGTGCATTCTCTAGCCCATGTTGTTTTGATGAGCTTGTCTATAGTAATTGCCGAGCTTCTTGGCTAGAAGCTGACATATAAAATAAAAAAAAGCTTCAATGTAAATCTCTCTACATTTGATTTTGGAGTCTCTAAAGCCCAGTAAAGCTCATTTCCTGTTCTTTCCATGGATTTCTTATAGATTTACTGCTCTGAGTTCAATATCACTGCCAGGTGATAAAAGTTGTAGCATAAGAAAAAAAAATCTAACTGTTTCTTGAAAGTCTCATAAAATGATAGTCTTTAAGGAGCACTATACCTTTCAGATGATTGTAATTTAGAACTAGGCCATTCAGTTCCCAGGGATGGGAAATTTGAGTGACTGGTCAGTGTGTTGAAAAGTCACAGGAACAGGGCTGGCCCCATTGGGCTGGGGATAGTATGGATTTTTCACAAGTGGGAAACAACACAAAATGAATAATCAATCGTAGGCAAGATAACTTCATTTAATCATTTAATTTAGGCTAAGGAAACTTTATCTCTGCAATAGTGGCCTTCACCTCTCAAAGTGCACTTCTGTAATATTGGAGGGACAGTTGGCTCCAAGGAAACAAATTAATGAATGAGTGACAGAACAGAGTGTCATTGTCAGTGATGGTTAAGCTAAACTAAGTGAGAAACGACAGAAAAACAGATGTCCTTTAAGAAGCCTATTTTTGGAACGAGAGACAATCATGGATTAAAAAAAAACTACAAGTACATCTCCTGATTTTTTTTGTATGTTTCCATAATGGGGGAAATTTTTTGACTCTAAGACACTGCCAGAAAATGAACACCTTAAACTTTTCATATTTATCAGAAAAACCAATTAGCATAAACATTCAATAAGTTAAAAGCTGTGTTGAAAATACAATATCATATAGTTGCAGAAAAAGTGATGGTAGCTAGAATAGACCCTGGTGGCTGTGAGAAAGAATAAAGTAAATCTCTTCTTACTTGAGGAATAGTCAGATGTTTACTGCAGAAAATGATTTCAAAAGCATGGATGCTTTGAAAAAGGGCCTCGTCTCTCCTATGCTGACTTAGAAGGAAAAACTACAGATCAGTATTAAAAATGAGAAGCTGCTAGGAGGGTAAGAAGTTGTAATCAGTTTAACCTAGAATGAGCTGAACTGAAGGATAAGCCAGAATTACATGTGTAGGTAGATTCAGGTTCCCAGGGAGCATTTTCTAATGTTAACATTAGCAAGTTGCTTATAGGATTTAGAGAGATTCAAATGACTTGTCAAAGGTCATGGAAATAATAACTAGTGGAGTCAGAATTCCAACCCATATGTTTGTACTCCAGACCCAGGGCGATGCTGTTTCATTGAGCAATGTTACATGAGCATCTGTATCTAGTTAATTCAATTCCAAACGCTTCAACATATTAAGTTTCTTTTATGTACAAGTCATTGTAGTAGGTACAAAGATAAAAAGGGATACAGACCTTGCTTTCAAAGAACTTGAATTCTTTTACAACAGGTACACAGGCATTGTAGGTTTCCTACAATACAAAGTAGGGAATGAAGGGGGCAAAGGAGACATCTGAACTCCAAGAATATTTGAAGAAGGAAATAGTACTAACAGCTACAGGCAAGAGAAGGCTTTGCCATGAAAGTGGCACCTGAACTGAGCTTTGAAAGAAGAGAACAATTCTGAAAAGTAAAGATGAGGAAGGAATATATGCTATGAATAGCAGGTGGCTTGTGTGAATGCATGGAGGTAGAGGATGGCTTGATGATTCTGGATAACAGTGGGCAGGCCATTTTGCTTGGATTGTAGAGTGAACAAAGGGGAGTAATATAAAATAAGTCTAGAAAGATAGGTGGGAGCCAGAATGAGAAGCGCCTTTAATGCCCTTTTAAAGGACTTTTATTTTATCCTAGAGGCAATAATGTGCCATTGGAATTGTTTGAGCAAGGGAATGACATGGTCAGACTTCTAGTGTAGGAAGATTATCTTGACAACTGTTTTGGATGGATCAGAGAAGAGAGAGACTTGGAGAGGAAGTAAGGGGAACAATTAGGCTATTAAAATAGTTTAGATGAGATGATGAGGGACTGAACCATGGTATAGTTGTATAAGTAAAGAGAAGGGCAAAAAAAGTAGACTATGTGGAGGTAGTGTTAACAAGACTTGGCAACTGGTTGGGTATGGACAAGGGAAGGCTCCAAGATGATTCTGAGATTGTAAATCTGAGTGACTGAAAGGATGCTGATACCCTCACTGAAATAAGGGAGTTTGTACAAGGGGGAGATTTCCTAGGGGGCAGGGAAGATGAGTTCCATTTATATGTATTGCATTTGGGATATTCAGGTGGAGATGTCCAGTATGGCAGCAGATGATAATAAATTGCATTTGAAGAATATTGCTATGAATAGGCTTTGGAGGGAGGGAGAAAGACATATATAGTACTTCTTATGTGCTAAGCACGTAATTAGTATCTCATTGGATAGAAAGGATAGAAGATTGTTTTGAGAGAGGAGAAATTCAGAATTGAAAATCATGGTAGCAGAAAAGTCTGATATGAAGGTGAGGCCAAAGTTGTGATAATCCTTGTGTGTAGCTGAGGAAGAAAGGATAGAATTCAAGAAAACTGTAAGATCAGGGTGTTTGAGGGGACCTCATTGTGAATATTGAAGTCTCAGAGGATAAGGGCCTACACTCAAAAGAGACCAAAGAAATAAAAGGTACCATATGTAAAAAATATTTATAGCAGTTTTTGGTTTGTGGTAGCAAAAAAACTGTAAGAATGCCCATCAAGTGAGGAATGGCTGACTAAGTTGTAAAATATGAAGGTGATGGAAAACTATTAGTGATGTAAGAAATGAGGAAATAGATATAGAAAGACTTAATTTAATTGATACAGAGTGAAGTAAGCAAAACCAGGAGAATAATTTGTAAAATAGCAACATTAGATAAACAACTTGGAAAGCTGTGAAACTTAAGGTCAATATATAGTGCACCTATGATTAAAAGGATCAGTGATAAAACATACCATCTACCTCTTGAGAGAGAGGCAATGTATTTATATGGCTTTTTATATGTTTATATAAAATTTATTACATATTTATTATATTACAGATATATATTTTGGATACATTATTGATTATATTTGTTGCAAAAAATTTGTTTTGTTTTTCTCTTTTTTTTTCAGTGGGGTAGGCATGGGAGGGAGAGAACATAGATTCCTATTAACTAAAAAAAAAACCCCACAAAATAAGAGAAGTTCTGTGTGTATTTGTATTTGTAGGGGGCATTCCTACAGATTGAGAATGTTGCGTGTACTTTCCAGATAAGGGCACCATATCAGTTTTTCTTACTTGCTTTACTTCATTACAAGAGTGTTCAGAGAAACCTCAGGTAACATGTAAATGCCTTTAAATGTAAAAACAGCACACACCAAAAGATTCTTAGCTCTAGCACTGCATAACTTTTGCTACTCTATCTAAATTGGCAAATTCCATAAGTTGTACTGTTTGCCAATTGATTTTAAGTAATTTTTGTTAATTACAAATCCATTATAAAAAAACGAATGGGTAAATGTATTGATTTCTGTCTAGGATGCTTTTGGATGAGGACTGGGTGACTGTGATTCTCTCCTACCACCTGTTGGCAGCATATAAATATTGCAGGGCAAATACTACAGTGCTGTGGTTCTCAACATAATGATCTGTGGATTCCTGGGGGTCCCAAAGACCCCTTTTTTTGGGGGAGGCTCCCAAGATCAAAATTATTTTAATAATAATAGTAAAATTTCATAATAAACTCATAATAATCAAGACATAATTTACATAAGTCATACAGATTTAAGAGTGTTGTGGGGAGAGCAGAAAATTTGAGAACCACTGCTATAGTTAGGCCAAAGTAGAATACTGTTAGGGAAGCTTTACCCCTAATAAAACCATTACTCCAGCAGGAAAGTTTTATGCCATTTACTGGCAGCTCATTGTTTTATGTCTTTCCTCTTCTACGACATGGCTTAGAACAAGACTTCCCTCGTCTTTGACTTGAGGGGCAGTGTGCACAGTAGAAATTATGTAGGATTTGGAATGAGAAGACTGAGGTTCAAACCCTAACTGTGCCATGTACTCTTTGGATAACCTCTGGCAAGTCACTTAACCATGAATGGATTCAGTTTCCTCATCTGTAAAATAAAGGAATTGTACTAGATGGCCTCTCAGCCCCTTTCTAGCTAAAAAATAAAACATAAAAATAGAAAACTGAACAGGACTTTAACTTGTTTTTATCAGAGTTAGATAAGATCAATATATAGAAAGAAGGAAAGAAGCATTTATTGAGCTCCTATTATGTGCTAAGCACTCATCAAATATTATCATTTGATCCTCACAACAACCTTGGGAGATAGGTGTTACTATATGATCTCTATTTTGCTGTTGGGAAAACTGAGGTAGATAGAGGTTAAGGGACTTACTCAAGGTCACACAGCTAGGAAGTGTCTGAGGTCACATTTGAGCTTGTATTTTCCCTGTTCTGTCTACAATCACCTAGCAGCCTCTATAGAAAATGTGCAGAGAACAAAACAAGACAGTTTACCAATCAAATGCTAAGTAATCATAGACAGCTGGAAAAACCTTGATGTCATAGAGTCTAACTAACCCTCCTGAATTTTTTGTTTGTTTTTTGCTTTTTTTTGGAGGGGGGAAGGTAAGGCAATTGGGGTTAAGTGACTTGCCCAAGGTCATACGGCTAGGTGTGTGTGTGTGTGTGTGTGTGTGTGTGTGTGTGTGTGTATGTGTAGTGTCTGAGGTCAGATTTGAACTCAGGTCCTCCTGACTCCAGGGCCACACCACCTAGCTGCCCCTAACCCTCCGGATTTTTACAGATGAGGACACTAAGGTGCAGATAGAGCGCTGGGCTTGGAGTCTGGAAGACTCACTTTCCCATATTCAAATCTAGCCTCAGTCTTAGCTATGTGACCCTTGGCAAGTCACTTAGCCCTGTTTGCCTCATCTGAAAAATGAGCTGGGAAAAGAAAAATGGCAAACCACTCCAGTATCCAAGAAAACCCCAAATGGGGTTGTAAGGAGTCAGATACAACTGAAAAAATGATTGAAAAAGTTTACAAGAATATTAAGTGTCGGGGCCATGATTCAAAGTCAGGACTTTTAAAATTGAAATCCAGAATCCTTTTGATAATTGCATGCTGTGAGGACTGTGAATGTAGTTTACTCAGAAAAGATGAGGGGCTGGACTTTGTAACAATAAGAACAGTGCACATTTATGTAGAGATCTAAGATTTGAAGAGAACTTTTTTTTTCTTTCTTTTTTTTTTTTTTTTTAGCAGGGTAGAAGGCAGGACAAGTAGGGTTAAGTGACTTGCCCAAGGTCACATGGCTAGTAAGTGTTAAGTGTCTGAGGCTGGATTTGAACTGAGGTCCTCCTGACTCCAGTCCCAGTGCTCTATTCACTGCGCCACCTAAGCCGCCCCTCACAGAGAACTTTACAAACATCTCTTTTAATTCTCACAATAACCCTTTCAGGCAGGTGCTATTATCATCCTCTTTTTACAAATGAGGAAACAGAGGCAGAGAGAGGCTAATTGACTTGTCCAGCATCACTCAATTAGTAAACATCCAAGGTCAAATTTGAACTCAGGTCTTCTGAACTCTAGGTTTAGTACATTGTCCCCTGTGCTACCAGCTGTCTCTTTTAGATGATCTTTAAGGTCCCTCCCAACTCTAAGATGCTAAGGGTTCTCCCTTAGTCTTGTGTACTTGTCACAAGGTCACACATTAAGAGTTGGAAAAGTCCTTAGAAATGAGCTAGGCAATCCTCTCATTTTACAGATGAGAAAACTGAGATGCATAGAAATTAAGTGGCTTGTTGATGGTCATACAGTTTCAGGATTTGAATCTAGATCCTTTGGTTTCAAAGGATGGCATTCTTGTTCAATTTTTGGTTAACAGTAATATTAATAACACTTTACATATATCATACTCTGGTGCAGCCCTTGAACTCATTGGTTCCTTCAATCCTGCTGCTGTCTACCGAAGTTCAGGACATTCTTTTTGCTTCCTCAGTGAGTTCCATACTTGGTTCACAATCTTTCTCTTCTCCCCAACCCCTGCCAGAATTTTCCCAGTCCTTCAGGCTCACCATCTAGGTGTCCTTCTTGCCTCCTCTCTCTCACTCTCCATATCCAATTGGTAGCTGGGGCCTATCAATTCCAACATCTCTTGAATATGCCTGCCCCCTTCTTCTCCTCTGATACTGCCATCACCATAGTGCATGCTATCAACACCTTATGTCTGAACTATTGCAACAGCCTGCTGGTGGGCCAGCCTTCCCATTCCATCCCCCATTTAGCCACCTGTGTGTCCTGCCTAAATCACCAGTCTGACCATGTTATTCACATACTCAATAAACTCCAGTGGCTCCCTATCACCTCCAGTATCAGATTTAAAATCCTTTCTTTGGTGGTCAAAGCTCTTCTAACTCACTCTGCCTGTCCCCACAAATACCTTTCCAGGTTTTTTACACCTTATTATCCTCCACATGCTCTTTAATGCAGGGACATTGGCCCCCATGTTCTTCCAAGAATATGATATTCCACTCTATGGCCTTCTTTTCCCCCTATCTCCCATGCCTGGAATACCCTCCCTCCTCTGGAAGTCTACTGGTTTCTATCTAGTCTCAGCTAAAGTCCCACTTTCTGTAGGAATTTTTTCCCAATCCCTCTTAATTATAGTGCCTTCCTTCTGACATTTATTTCCCATTTGTCCTGTATATATTTTATCTGTACACAGTGATTTGCATGTTGTCTTCCCCCCCTTTTTTTTTTTTTTTTGCTTTTTTGGAGGGCTATTGGGGTTAAGTGACTTGTCACATGGCTAGTTTTTGTGTTAAGTGTCTGAGGCCAAATTTGAACTCAGGTCCTCCTGATTCCAGGGCTGGTGTTCTATTCACTGCACCACCTAGCCACTCCATTCATTGTTTTTCCTTTTAAATTGTGAGCTACTTGATGTCAAGTACTATATTGTTTGTGTTTCTATTCTCAGGACTTAGTACGGTGCCTGACTCAGAGCAGGTTTTTAATAAATTCTTCCTGACTGACTAGTCATTTGGGGGTCACGTTCCAAATCAGGAGTACATTTTCAACAAAATACTATTAGCAAGCACAGTATATGATATGCTTAAAATCAATTTCCCTGGCATATACTGGGAAAAAATGATCAGAGGTCAATATGAAATGATTATCTCAGAAACACACAAAAATACCCCTTGCACCTGTCTTCAATGTGTCTAGAAGACTTTAGGAAATGAAGCTATGAGGACAGTATTACTTTTTGAGGGATGCTAACAAGGCCGCATTAATGGACCATGCCTGCTTAGATGTTCAAGCCCATACCTAGCAGTGCTCTGTCTAGCATATGAAATAAGTTCTTCCCTGGCAGACCTGTAATATTGAATTCTTGGCATCCCAGTGATGCCACATCTCTTCTTCTAGCTACTTAAGAAGACAGTAGCAGTTATGGATTTTTGACAGCCTGGGTCCCCTCAGCAGGGAATGATCGATTCGTATGGTGTTCCAGGGAAGTTGCCTTGCCCACAGCCATGGAGGTAGCAAGCATCAGAAGTGGCATTTGAATCTCTAACTTCCAAACCAGTGATCTTTCTACTATTCCACGCTGACTTAGGTCTTAGTATTTTTTTTTTAACCCTTCTTCATCCACTCTCAAGTTGACAATATGGTGCTGACCCACAGACTAAGGCCAGAGGAGAATACCCCTTTGGGGCACTGAGATTTAAGGCACTGTAGGATACCAGAAGGAGCCCTGACTGTTCTTAGAATTAGGAACACTTTGGGTGTCCATCTTACCTTCAGCATGAACCTGCAAAAATCCCTTAACCACTCTGGTCCTCAGTTATATCACCTATAAAAATGACGGGTACACACTGGGGTCTCATAGGTCTCCTCTTATCTCTAAGGTGCTTTCTAACTCTAGATCCTTTGGTCCTATGAAATCTGAGATGCTAAACTGGAATACTAAAACAATGAAAAGAAGGTCCCCTCCAGGGAACCTGTGTCTGGGTGGCCCCCCTGTGGACGATAGTGGGAAAACACAAAAAGGAATTGCATAGGATGAAAAGGTAAATAGGGTTACACTATATGTAGCAGTGGAAGGCATATCACCATGATGAAATCGGGAGCCATGGATGTATCAAAGTGATTTGAGAGAGGGAGGGAAGATTACACTCTTGCCTCCTCATACAAGTCACTCCGGCAACTAATATGCCCCCAAATTGGGGGGGGGTGTAGATCACAATACATCCAAAAATCTAGACAAGAGCTTTGCTGATATCCTTGTACCTGCTGCTCATAGCATCTAAAAAAGCAGTGGTACATAGGCTTTGGGACAAAAGTCCTAGGAAACATCAACACACCTATGGCGATCCTTCGCTGAAGTGATAGGCAAATTCCATGATCAACTAGCAATTTGTCCAACAGAGTGCTTCTTCCCAAAGTTCCTAGCTCCACTCACCTTGTAGTGGAAGAGGAACAATCCACAGAACAGGCTGTACAGGTCTGCAGTGAGGAGGTTGAGGTTGACGGATGTCGCACTGGTTTTCTTTATGACTACTGGCATGAAGCTGTATAGGCCAAACATGCAGGCGCTGAAGCCAACGTACAACAGCCCTGTGGAAGCAAGCACAGGGCAGAGTGAATGAACCATGCCACCCTCTCCAGGGTAGTAGGAGGCACGAAAGGTGGAAGCCAGTGGGGGAAAACCTCAGGACCTATTCTATCACTCATAAAGGGAACTTCCCCTCCCCACCCCATCACTGTTTCTGTCCTTTATTTTGTAGTACAGAACCAAGATTGACTACTAAAATGGTTAATTTCTGAATGAGGACTTCTTTACTATTTCTAATAATTAATCATATATATATATATATATATATATGTTTTTTTTTGCAGCCACTGAAAATATAAAGAAAAAAGCACAATAGTGCCTTACCTCAATGAGATTACATTCTTTCCAGGGAGACATGTACGTATGAAATAAATACACACATATGAAATAATCTGTATGAAATACATACATATAAAATTTTTGGAAGGATGGCATTAGGAGCAGAGGAATCAGAAAGGGCCTATAAAAAACATTTATGCTAAGTCTTGAAAGAACCTAGAGATTCTAAGAGATAGCGGGGAGGAGGGAACACATTCCAGGCATAGGACTTTCCTGTGCAAAGTCATGGTAATGGAAGAAGGTGTGTTGGATTTGAGGAAAAGAAAGAATGGCTGAGGAGTGATTAGAGTCTTAGCCTGGAAGACAGGAAATCTTGGTTCAGGAGTCAGTATAGTGGAATGGAGTAAACCCAGAGTGAAGGGCTCAAATCTTGGCTTTGCTGCTACCTGTCTATGTGTCCTTAGGCAAGTCACTAATCTCTTTTATCCTCAGTCTTCTCATCTGTAAAATGAGGGGGGCTGGACAAAGTAATCTCTAAGGTCATTTCCTTCCCTGGATCTAAGCTACTGTATTAAATCCCACCTCCTGCGCATATTAACACCATTTCTCAGAACTTCAGTCTCCTTATCTGTAAAACAGGAATAATAAAACCTATAGGACCTTTCTGATGAGGATTTTTTTCATGAATGGGATGAACCAGATCACTGCTGGGGTACCTTCCAAGTTCTTAAATTCTGTGATTCATTGAGTAAGCCCTGCTGGGTGACAGAGGTGATAAAGATAAAAAGAAACTTGCTTTAAAAATCCTCTAGGGGTCAATTTCTCATTCTATACAGCTCTATCACATATCTGCAATTATACATCTGAGTAGTGGGAGAAATAACTACCCTGAGAGTGGACTAGTTCTTTTCCTTAAAAGTATTGAAATCATTCATCCTCAAAGGCTATTTGACTCAGGGAACTAAAGGCTTAGATCACTGATACTGCTTTTGGGTGACCTGAATACAAAAAGCCATGACCTCTCTGATGCTTGAATAGTGGACCACTATGGGCAACATTTGAGTCAGGGGAACTGTGCTCAACTGAGTCATCAAGGTTCCTCTGCTGAGCATCTTGTTGAATATCCTTCTGATTGTTATGGCTAAGCAAATCTCCTTTCATTCATTGTTAAATTCACTATTACTGTCTAGTTTCATTCCCATCTCAAACTAAGCTGTCAGAGGCCTGGTCAGCCCTAATCTGCAATGACATACGAATTCGGTGGCCGTCCTATATCGAGAAATCTCTAGTAGTTGTGGTCTTTGCACCAAAATTCAGATACCCTTTTATCATTCTTCACCTACTAATATTGATGCACACCGCCAACAAATCCATTAAGAAAAGATTCTGCTCTGTCTTCAAAGCACAAGAGATAATAAAATTCAATAGATCTGGGAACAGAAGGATAGAATAAAGACAAATCAAATTTAACATTTCCAAATGAAAAATGTAAATGTTTCTGATCTAGGGCCTAGTCAGATGGCTTAACCTAAATTCTCTGGTCTTCCTTGGCTCTAATAAGGAGAAAAACATTTTAAGCTACACTTAATATCTCTTTGACCACAAAGTCCAAAGAGGCTTCCAAAGAAAAATGTGATTTTTTCATGGGAGGTGTTTTTACACCATGTGAATCCTAAATACATTTTAGGCCCTTAATAAAATACAAGTAACATCAGATCTATGCCCCTCCCTCTCCCATTCCACCACCCTCCATGACAGCAAATGCTAATGGAGGAAAGTTCAAGGCAACAGCCCCCTCTAGTGTGATGGAATCATGGGAGAGGAAGCTGGATTAGTCACATATCTACCAATGGCAGCAATCCTACAGTGAATGTTTCAGTTTTAATAACATCATATAGGCTTTTGGATCCTTCTTCAAGAATCCATATTCCCTAATAAAAAAAAGTTGAAAATTATTTTCTTTGCCCTTGGGTTTTATGCTTTTTATAATTTATTTGCCTTACTACTAGCTGATTAAAAATGCATAAGTTAAAGCCTTTCTTGCATGATCAATGTATAAATATGCATGGAAATGTATTTGGCTTCACCTTTAGAATCTCAGATGAACACAACAGGAAGATGCTACTTTTCTAATCTGAGCATTGGTGGGAGACAAGGTGCTCCCATGCTCATTCTTCCTGAGAATGGGTCTCTGCATTCTCTGAGACACTGTGGGAGAGTCAAGGAAGGGTTGCATCTTTATACTTCTGTTCTAATGGTGCCTGGAACATTATGAACACTCAATGAGTCTTAAACAAGTATGTGATGGCAGTGTGAGGCTGTAATCAGGAAAAGGAGCAAGGCAGAAAGACAGATATGCAGCACTTTCTTTGCCATTATTCACCAGATGCCTCAGTTACCACCAAATCGATTTTCTTTGGCTATCTATTTTTTCTGGACACTTTATGCAACCTAGTAATCTGTTCCAGATCGTGGAGTAGTGAATAGAGAACTAATCTTAGAGTCAGAAAGACAGGGTTCAAATCTCATCTCTGATATATACTGGCTGTGTGACCCCAGGGAAGTCACTTAACCTCTTTGTACCAGTAGGTAACTCCCTAAGATTATAAATTGCAGAACAAATACTGATCTGCATTGTCCAGGCCCAGCTTCTTACCCACTGCACCACCAAGCTGCCTTCAAGAGTATAGATTTTGGAGACAGTAGACCAATTTGAATTTTGTCTCTGCCCCTTAATAACTCTATGACCTTGTGCAAGCCTTTCAGGGCCTCAGTTTCCTCATTTATATAATGAAAGTATTGGATTAGATGACTTTGAAGGTCCCTCCCAGTCCTAAAATCCTCTGATCTCAAGGGGGCAACTATCTGTAATGAATGTTTTCACATAAGACATGTTCTGTGTTGTTCTCCTTCATATGGCAAAAGTCCATCAACTGACTGATGCTCTTCAATATGTTAATACTTCTGCTCTAAATCTAACTTTAATACCTCTAGCACCTGTAATTTTGTTGGTACTGATCTTATGCAGATGACACCCTTTTTATGAGGTATCCCAAAAATCTTAATGCAGTTTTAAGCTGTAATAGCTTAAATGATCTTCAAGATTAGCTATCAGGGGCAGCTAGGTGGCACCGTGAATAGAGGACTGGCCCTGAAGTCAGGAGGACCTGAGTTTGAATTCGACCTCAGACACTTGTTTGACACTAGCTGTGTGACCCTGGGCATGTCACTTAACCCTGATGCCTCACCAAAAAAAAAAGACTAGCTGTGACCAAAACATTCATTGTCCTATGGTCCACTTACCAATCATCTTTTCCAAACTTAACCAGATTGGTCCTCAAATAGATGTTTGATCTAAAAAGAGGATTTTACCTGAAGCCTTTCCCAGATTGGTAGTACTTGCCAGAGCTTGGATTGCCCTGGCATTGCCTTCAAGGACTCAGGAACAACTCCACTCTATAGTGTTTATAACAGAGTAACACTGAATTAGTGGCCACCAAACAGGAGAGCTATGTTTATTTGGCTTTCTTCATTAACAGGAATTCTTAAGGAATCAAAAAGGTTTAAAACTCTAAAACAGAGTGTAAACAAAAGCCCAGTCTGTCATTTTGCCAGATGCAAGGTATATTGTTGGTGAGCCTCTAATGAGGATAGCACTCCATGAAAAAATAAATTAAGTTGTAAATAAAGGTTAACATAGCAACAGCATGTACTAATTTGTTCTTTCTTAGCCTAATATGCTGTTTCATGGACTTTTAGGCTGTAGGCTCACAGCTGAACCTAAATTTTGCTAAGTTTTTGAGAGGTGGTAGAGACTGTCAAGGGATCTCATTGGTACAAGGAACTCCCAGAATTTACAAAATTACTTTATCCAAAGTAGATGGGCACCATAATTACAAAATGTCATTTAATAATTTTCTTAAAGTGAACTAATGGGTTAAGTGACTTGCCCAGGGTCACACAGCCTTATAGACAGCACTTGAAGCCAGATTTTCCTGGCTTTGATGCCAACTCCTATAATGATTGCAGAATTAAAATATTTAAAAAAAATGCTCATCTTACTAACAAAAAAAGTCCCCAAGACAACATTGGATTGTCACAGGAAGACTTTGTCTTTTGTCCATAATAGTTTTGTCCACAGGAAGACTTTGATCTCTGACCTTTTCCTGAGCTCAGATGGTCCTCCTCTTACAAATTTGTAATTTATTTATGCTTGTCCTTATTTGTAAACTTTCTCCATCAATAATCCCCATGACAATGCTATTGTGAAATGGCTATTGTGTTTAACAAGTTGATCATCCCTAGAGGTAACCATGGCACTTCATTTTGCCTGTGTATGCACTCTTGAGTCCATACCTCTTCTCTTCAGGTACAGGATTAGTGTGGTAGATAGAGCATTGAACCTAGAACCTGGATCCATATCCTGCCTCTCATAGTTGTCTGAATGACAATGGGCAAATCACTGACCCTTTCTGACCTTTAGTTTCTTCATTTGTGAAATTGGGAGAATGATAACTGTAGGTAGTTCTTAATGTGTGAATATCTTAGACTTCATAGTGAACTCCATGGACCCCTTTTTCAGAATAATGTTTTTAATTGCATAAAATAAGACATACATAGGATCACAGTGCAAACAATTATACTCATCTACAATTTATCTATATCTGGGTAACTAGGTGGTGCAGTGGATAGAGCTTAGAATCAGGAAGACTCATCTTTATGAGTTCAAATCTGACTTCAGACACTTATTAGCTGTATGACCCTGGTGAAGTCACTTACCCTGTTTGGCTCAGTTCCTTATCTGTAAACTAGAGAAGTAAATGGAAAACTAACCCAGTATCTTTGCCAAGAAAACCCACAAATGGGGTCATGAAGAGTCAGAGATGACAGAAATGACTGAACAACAACAACAAATCTGTCTGTCTGTCTGTTTCTTCCTCTCCCTCCCTCTCTGTCTTTCCCTCTCCCCTTCTCTCTGTCTGTCTCCCTCTCCCTCCTTCTTTCCTTCTCTCTCTCCCTCTCCCTCCTTCTCTCTCTCTCTCTCTCTCTCTCTCTCTCTCTCTCTCTCTCCTCTCTCCTCTCTCTCTCCCTCTCTCCCTTTCTTTCTCCCTCTCTCTCTCCCTCTCCATAGACTCCAGGTTTAGCTGTTTTACCTGCAGGATTTTTGAGCCCCCCCTGGATTGTTGTGATGTTTGATCAATTACAGAATTACATATTTAGAGCTCATTTTACCGATGGGAAGAATGATGCTGTGGGACAGCCACCCAAGTTACACGGAGAGTACAAAATCAGAGATCTGATTAGATACTTGGTCCCTTGGATTCGAAGCCCTTGTTATTCCCACTGTACTACTCTTCTAACTTTCAAGTTCTACATCAATGTAAGTTATTCTTAGAGCGGCCCATTGGTCTCACCTTCTCTTTTGAAAGGACTGCACATTTTAAAATTTGTTTTTGATTTTAAGAAAGCCAAAGCAAGAAGGTCTCACTGAGAAGCAGCTTTGATAGCAGATTGAGAGTCGACCTTTTGCCTCATACAGGCTGTGTGACCCTGGACAATTCACTTACCCCCTCAGTGCCCTGCACCATTCTCTAAAACTATAAATTATAGAGCAGGTATCAAACTGCAGTGGTAGAGAAGATTGTTATGCCAATAAAATTACAGATCTGGAAAGAAAAAAGAGAATGAAGGAAAGGTAATGACAGACAGACAGAAAGAAGGAAAAAGAAACTCCAACTTCAGAATGAGGTCATGATGACAAATAGGCACAACTAAGAAAGGGAAAATTGTCAGAGGAGGCTAGGTTTGCTAAGTCCGAAGGTTCCTTTTGGCCTTCAGAAAACAAAACAAAAAACAAACCTATAGTCTACAAACCCAAGTCAGATGTGACATTTCAGACTTTCTCTTGCCTGGGGCACTTGGATTTTAGAACAGTTTAAAGTTAGTTTATGCATTCTTAACACAGTTACAGCAGATAAGGAGAAAGCTCAATGAGTTATTTATTAGTCTTCCTGCTGAGGCTAGAGCACATCCTGGAGAGGATGTTTTCACTGGGTCGGGTTGTAGGTTTTACTTGGCTCTGTTAGCTAATCAGAACTACTTCGAAGAGTAGAGAACTCTTCGAACTTAATACTTCCAAATAATTGTCTTCTGCAGTTGGTTGATATAATGGAAGAGAAGGAATAAAGAAACAAATATCAATTCATTAAGTGACTTTTTGCCAAGGAGCTTAAAAAAATGATACCTATATTATTTCATTTACATACTGTCCTTTTTTATTTAGTTTCAAAATATGTAAGATTTGGGGTGGGATTGGAAGTGAGGGGGAGGGCAACAATTGAAAGGAGTGTTAGTGAGGAAAGGAAACTTGAAGTTTAATTGACACACTCTGAAGAAGGAAGGAAGTAGAGGGAGGGAGGGAGAGAGGAAGAAGAAGGAGGAAGAGGACTAGAAAGAAGAGAGAGGAGGAGGAAAGACAGAGACAAAGACAGAGACACATACAGACACAATACTTTTGGAGCCTAACTCCAGTGGTACTTTCTAGGGAAGCTATAGTTCCTTTGTCTACACCCTAATTCTTCCTTGTACAGTGGGAGAGGTGCTGCTATGGCACCTGCAGATGCCTAAGAGTGAAATTAAATATCTGACTTGTAACTTTTTCATCTTCCTCCCCAAATCTCCCTAGGAATTTGTTCGTGTAATTCAAGAGAGGTGAGGTTCCATCTTTGAGTAAGGAGCTGAGAAGTTTGGTGCTTTTTAAGATTTGCAAAAATATATAAATTGTTGTTACATAAATTATTACACAAAAAGTTTCATAAATTTCTCTATGTAAGAAATGTAGGATGCCCCACAATCACTCTGTAAGGTAGATACCAAGGTTGCTAGCATTATTCCCATTTTATTATTTTTTGCTTTTTTTTTTGAGGGCAATTGGGGTTAAGTGACTTGCCCGAGGTCACATGGATAGCAAGAGTTAAGTGTCTGAGGCTGAATTTGAACTCAGGTCCTCCTGACTCCAGGGCTGGTGCTCTACTCACTATGCCACCTAGCCGCCCCCATTATTCCCATTTTAGAGATTGGGGAAACAACCTCAGAGAGGTTAAGTAATTTTACCTGTGGCTACAAAGCACATTTGACATTAAATATCAAAGAAGGGATTTGAATTCAAGTTTTCCTGGGTCTAGAACTCTATCTACTATACTAAACTACTTCTGTCCTCTCTGAGAATGGCAAAAAAGTTAAATCTTGGAGTAAAAAAACAACAAAACTCCCAAATGAAACAGCAAACCTTTTACTAACCCCTAATCTGAAGGGGTCAAAAACAAACAATGAACATTATATATCTATTCCTGGTCAAACTGATCACATTTCCAATCACTGTACCCGAGCAGATTGTTCTATGATTAACCTAACACATCCGATTGCCTTTCCATGTCCCCTGAGCATTTCTAACTACTCTGGTTTGACATTTTCATGGCAGTATAAGAGCACAAAAATGGAACTCTCTTTTAATGGTGCATTCTGCTAAGCCTGAATTAAAAACTCCCAGGGACACACATATGACATCCACATAATTAGCAGACACATTCCTTCTGATCATTATTATTACCATCAATATCAAATTAATTCCTATTCATGGGGTACTTGATTGGAAGGGTTACCAAGCATTCAGAGCATTTTTCTATGGTTCTAAGATGATCAAAAGCAAGTACATCTACAACCTGCAGCTTGTTTCTTTCTCACTTCCAACTTATATCCCATCCAATCCCTTTAGGAAAAAACACTCAGAAACCTGATTTTCATTTAATTGTAACACTCTGCTTCAAAACTTCTAAGAATGAAATAGTAAGGTTTTGTAGCCAGCTGATAGGTCTGTGGGTTCCTGAAGACAACAGAAGCAAAGCCCAGAGAGATCCAGGAATAACAGGGTAATTTAAGATATGCCTGCAAAGAGATTTCTGCAGGCAGCAGGTTGACCTTGGATACAGGAGTTGGGGGTGGGAGAAATGACACTGATGTATTAATATACTTTATTTTGAAGCATGACTAGATGAACCTTCAACACATCATTAGATCACAACTTACAGGGGGGTTGGGGGGGGGGCTAGGTTGCACAGTGGTTAGAGCACCTGCCTTGGAGTCAGGAGGACCTGGGTTCAAATCCAGCCTCAGACACAACACAAAAACTAGCTTGTGACCTTGGGCAAGTCACTTAACCCCAATTGCCCTCCAAAAAAAAGAAGCCCCCCCCCAAAATAGATCACAACTTAACTGGCAGGTGCACTCATAGTTAATGTATGATAAAGAGAATTCCATCTAGCGATGGGGATACATGATATTATGAACTCTCTGTATAAGTGTAAGTACCCCACTAACCTTCCTACCCCACCACATAAAGAACCAGGAAATTGGAATTCCCTGAGTCATTCCCTAAAGTAAGACCTGGAGTAATGTCAGAAAGTCTCTTGGGAAGTTTGATTATCGACTAGGTGTCAATTCTCTAGGCATTCCACACATCCCTTCCTTTGACTCAATAAATCAGCATTAGTCTCAGAACCTTAATCTGCATACTAAGTACAGGCTCCCCATTGCTTTCCCCCAATGCTTGGTCTTGTTTGACTTAGATAAGAACCCTATAAAAATTTGCTTGACCTTTCTGGTTTTGGGGGTGTCTGATTCTACCAGGGATTCCAGAAGACCTGACCTGTTTCCATCTTGTTCCTTCTTCTTCTGATAATTTTCTTTTCCATAAAAATGGCTTGCTTCATTTTCTCTTTGCTAGCACCTACCTTGTGGTGCTTCTCTGTTCCTTGCATTGTACCTTGAATTTCTAAGCCTCAAACCACATTAAGACAGCACGTACAAGAACAGACACCAAGCATATCATTCTACAGACTTCAAGCCCTGAAATGTTGCTCCTTTTAGCCAATTGGTTTAATATATGAGGTTTATAAAACCACCTTGGATCATAAACCCATTTCCTAAATTGAAAAAGGAAAAAGGAATTTGAGAAACAAGTGAAGCCCAGGATGTGCAGAATGACTATAAACCAGCTCAAAGCATGGCTGTTATTTTCCACCAAATCCATTTGGAAAGCAATTAACTAGTTTTGTGCAAACAGCTCCCATCAGAAAAGGAGTTTATGGGTTCAGAATGCCTTGTACAGTCTGTTTTCATTTATGTTTTTTTCTTAAATCCTTTTATCTTTTCCCCTTTTCACATAAACTGTTAGTTCTTAATGACCACATCACTTTTCTCATTGTTGCAGTGATTTTCCTGGTTACCCCAAATTGCCATCCTTTTTGTCCCTCCAGATTTAGGACCTGTTTCACTGCTATTCTGGGGCAGGACTGGGGGAAATGGAGTATTACCCCATGACATCCTTTGGCTTCCAACTTAATGGTGACCAGTCAATGTCAGTGGCTGGGGAGCTCAAATAGGAATCATTAGGGAACATAAAATGTCAGTCAATGACCCTTTGTAAGGGTCAAACTCCAAAAGTCTTTATTATTTTCTTACTCCTCCTACTCCTTTATTCCTCACCTCCACCACTATCTTCACTCCCACACAAACACCATTCCCTGCTTAAAGAAAATACCTATGGATTCTCACAGGTAAGGTCTTCAATAAGGTCAACTATCTTCTTACCAATTTGCCAATCCCAGGGCACCTTCAAGAGCTCCTTGTGCTCCATTATAGCCCTAGAAAAGAAAAGAAGGTGAAAGAGTAAGAAGCAGAACACAGTGGACTCTATTTTTTGTCCTGATTTATCCAAATGACAACCTATTTCTTGGACATCATTGAAAACAAAGCAAAGGCAAGAAGACTTTACAAAGCACATAAGGACAAGCCTATTTAGTCAGTTTGAGCTTTATCTCTGAATAAGTTTAGTCCACAGAGATGAGTATGTCATTTAGTCACTTATACCTTTTAATGACTGAATGAAGCAAACTATCTATCCATTGTCTCCACTTCTTCCCATGACTTCAAATTCCTTCTCCCCAATTTATTTAGTTGAACTTTCTTTAAAAAAATTATATTTTCAAATCTCCTGAGTTTGAAAGGGTTAATCATGACTTTGTATGAGCAGTCTGTAGAAGAGGAGTCAGAGGGGATTGTGGGAAGATGGTGTTATGCTGGGAAAAAGAAGAGTTCAGCTTCTTCCTCCCCCTCTCCCCAATACCTCAGAGTGGTTTATAATGTACTGTTACTTGAACTTGGCAAAAACAAAAACACCCTATAATACTTTGATTATTTGGGTTCTAAATGATAGATACCTTATGCTGAAGGCTCACGCAGTCCTAAATGGTACTGGGTATTCCTCAACTATAGCTTGAGCAAAAAGTTATCTTTTATGACTCTAAATTTAAGAAGTTTCATTGGGTAAAAGAGGAGTGGTTAACCTAATGAAACATTTTGGCTCCCAATTTAATGGTGGCCAATCAACAACAGGGAGCAGGAATTTCAATTAGTGAACAATAGGGAACATAGAGTTCCAATCATGGGGACAGCTCACTTGAATCCCCAGTGATCTTTATTGTTTTTTTTCCCTTCCACCCCCGCCCCCCCATTAGTCTTAATTTCATTTCATTCAAATACAGATGTTAGCTCATTGTTAATTTAAAATTGAATTCCTGTGTACTTAAAAAAAATAGAAAAGTCAATTAATTGGCAAAATGTTTGTTGTAAATAGTGAAACTGGGATACTTTTTCCTCTCACTCACCCCTCCCCATTCTCACACACAGAACACTAAATTTAGGTTGTGGTATTCTTAAAAACCTACATTAAGCATAAAATGAACAAGAATGCAAGAAATGTTTTCTAGCAGGGTCTTCTTTCTCCACTGGGCTGCCCATTATGGATTACTTTATCAATATTTCATGTTAGATAACTCTTAGAAAAAAAGAATGTATCTTGCACATATTTTATCTTATTGCATATTTCCAGAGTTGGAAGGGACCTTAGAGACCAACTATTACCCAAAGCATGCATCATCCCCTAAGAAATATCATCTGTGGTCTTCTTGAAGATAATAATAATATTTAGCATTTACCTAGTGCCTTAAGACTTGTGAGTGCTTTACAAATATTAGGTAATTTGATCCCTACCACAACCCTGTGGGAGGTAGGGGCCGTCATTGTCTCCATTTTACAGATTGGGAAACTGAGGCAAAAATTAAGTGACTTGCCCAGGGTTAGATAGCTAGTAAGTGTATGAAGCTGGATTTGAACTCATATCTTCCTGACTTTATGCCTAGCTCTCCATTTATCATATTACCACATCTCTAATGATTATGGAGTGGGTAGAAACACTACCTCTTAAAGCAGCTACTTCTATTTTAAAAGAACCCTAGTACCAAGAAATGAGTTTCGAAGATTATTTCAGGCAATGAACCAGTGGAATTACAACTTAACTGTTCAATACATATTTTATAGAGTGGGTTAAGGTCTACACTGCAGGGTTAGAGTAATTCCAAAGTCATTCTTCACCATCCTAGCTAAGGATTCCAGTCCTATTGATGAAGAATTGTGCTTTGCACATTAAAAAAATCAAGTCAACAAACTTTTATTAAGTCTTACTACTTGACAGATCCTATGCTATGATCTAACAATAGAAAGGCAAAATCACAGTCCCTGCTGTAAAGGAACTCACATTCTACTTGGCTAGGGGGTTGGGGGAGACAATACACAAATAACTACATACTTATAAAATACATACTGTACAGTGAAAATGGAAGAGAAAAGGGACTGGGGACAAGCTTCATATTTAAGGTGGGGTTTGAGTTGAATCTTGAAGGAAGTCAGGGAAGCCAGGAGGTGATAGTGAGGAAGTAAAGAATTTCAGGCATAGGGCATAAAGAATGCAAAAGCTTGGAGACAAGAAGTGGAGTTTGAGTGTTTTGTTTAGGAACTCCAAGTTTTAGGGTTGGTAGCATAGAGTGTATGTGGGAAAATTAAGTATATGGAGACTGGAAAGGTAGAAAGGGACCAGATTATCAAGAGCTTTAAATGCCAGACAAATTTATTCTTGATGCTGGAAGCAATAGGGCGTCACTGTGGGGGTGAGGTGGCATTGTCCGATCCATGCTTTTAATTTGGCAGCTGAAGGGAGCATGGGTTGCAGTGGAGAGAAACTTGAGACAGGGAGACAGGTTAAAAGGCTATTGCAGTAGTCCAGGTGAGAAATGGAGGCCCTGACCTAGTGTGGTGGCTATATGAATTGAAATGAGACCATTGTAAAGGTGACACATGATGATTTACAATTTCCAATGACAAAATATCATTAACTACTGGGCCTTTCCCAGAGGGCATTGTGCCAGGGCCCATAAAGACCGCTGCATTCTAAGGCTTTCTGCAGCGTTCCAGAGGCCATTCTCTAGGCCAGAGCCATTTCTCCCTGTCAGTTCCTGCCTCCTGACCTGCTTCTCCAAAGCCATACCTCCGCCTGCTCCTGCCTGTTATGGGGCTGACCTCCTGAAGCTTTTGAGACACAACATCACTAACTGCCATGAGGTTGGACCTTGAAGGGCAACCCTGAACAGCCTAATCACCTGCCTTTCTTAGGTGGGGGCTCTCTCCATCTACCATAACTCTGTCTTGACTCATTTTTCAATGGTAAGCATATGTCAATTCCCGCATACTCTCTCCCAGTGATTTTGAACTCCTCGTTGTGGAACTGTAATTCCTTGTTCCCTGTCTCCAAGTACTTGCTTCCTCAATTCTATCCTTCTCAACCATTTCCCTAAATGTCCTACACAAGATCATCTGGCTTTCTCCTCTTTCATCCTCTGGAATGCCCTATACCCAAGGAACAAACCTGCTTTTATCTTAAACTATTTTTCTTTTAACCCCTTTGGTCTTCTTGCATTTATTGGGGCCTGATGACATCATATTCCCAGTCACTTTCCAGCACTGAGTGTCTTTTCACTTGAACTATCAGGTGTGTGTGTGTGTCCCCAGAACACTTACTTCCCACTGTGACTTCTAGACTTCCTCAACCATAATCACTCATCAACCTCTCCTCCTTTGAGGATTTATCATCACATTTATTTGATTTATCATCAAATTCAGATCCTGATCATTATCTTTTGACTTCCAGGACAGTCTCCCTTCAGTGCCTGGCTCCCAGTCTTTCTGCCTTCATACCAGGAGACTTTAACATATGTACTGAGACTTGCTCAAATACTTTAACATCCTTGTTCCTCAATCAGTTCAATTCCCATGAACTACTCCTCTGCCTCAGCTACAGAGATAGATTGTCACACCCTTGATATTGTTATCACCAAGAAGCATTCCACCTAAATGTTCATGAATTTTGAAATTCCTTTATCTGATCATAATCCCTTATTATTCCTTCTTTACTCTTTTTTTGGGGTCAAGACTAACCTCTCTAAATGTACCTTTGATCTCATTCCCCTCCTATCTTCTCTAGTAGATCACTCACTTTATCATCTCCACACCCTATCTACTACTTTCCTGAGACCTATAAACATACCCATGCCTCCCCTATACTTAAAAACATACTCTTACTTGATCTTATTATACATTCTATCTCTTGTCCTAGATTTCTCTTGATTGTTAAACTCTTTGAGAAGAACATCTATAGTAGGTAGTCTCTTCTTCCTTCTAAATCATCTAATTTGACTTTTAATGTCATCTTTCAACTGAAATTGCTCCCCCCAAATTACCAATAACCTCTCAATTTCCTAATCTAGTGGGCTTTCCTCAATTCTTATCTTTCTTGACCTCTCTACAGCCTTCAACACTATTGACTACCTACTCCTGGATACTCTCTAGATTTTTGTGACACTGCTCTCTTTGGGTTATTTTCCTACTTCAACTGCTCTTTCTCAGTCTCCTTTGCTGGCCATTCATCCAGATCATCCCCACTAATCATGGGTGTCCTAAGGTTCTGCCCAGATCTCTCCTTTTCTTTCCTGCTTGGTGATCTCATTAGCTCCTATTGGTTCAGTTATCTTCATAAAGAAGACTCCTACATCTACATATCCAACTTTAACCTTTCTCAGAAGCTCCAGTCTCACATCAACTGCCCATTGGACATTTTGAAAAGGATGTGCTAAGGGCAACTCAAACCCAACACATCTAAAACAGAACTCATTATCTTTCCCCCCAACCTTCTCCTCTTCCAGACTTTTCTACCACTACTGAGGCTACCACCATCCTCTTAGTTATTCAGCTTCTCAAACTCCATATTATCCTCAATTCCTCTCTAGCCCTGATTGCACACATTCAATTTGTTGCTGAGTTTTACTGTTTCGACCTTCACAGCATCTCTTGTCTATGTCCACTTCTTTCTACATGCACAGCAGTTTCTTGGGTGTGGGCCCTCATCACCTCACACATGGCCTATTGCAATAGCCTGCTGGTTAGTCTCCTTCCTTCATATCTTTCACCATTTTAGTCCATCTTCCACTCAGATGCTATAATTCTCTACTGAAAGTCCAGTTATGACCATGTCATTTCCTTACTCAAACTCAAGTGACTCCCTGTT
This sequence comes from Petaurus breviceps papuanus, assembly GCF_028583685.1. Classification (NCBI taxonomy): domain Eukaryota; kingdom Metazoa; phylum Chordata; class Mammalia; order Diprotodontia; family Petauridae; genus Petaurus; species Petaurus breviceps. The sequence goes on from NW_027187391.1 coordinate 32,035,807, forward strand.
ACCTTTAGGATCAAATGAAAAATTTTCCATTGGAATTTGGGGCCCTTACAACCTGGCTCTTTCCAGTCTTCTTATACCTTATTCCTCTTTATGTACTCTACAATCCCATGACACCCAGCCTTCTTGCTGTTCCTTGGACCTGACAATCCATCTCTCACCTTTGTACCAACTACCCCTCCCCCTATTCCTGAAATGTTTCCCTTCCTTTCTTTTGCTTCCTCATATTCCATGTTATGCAGAAGGCCTTTCCTGGTGTCTCTCACTCCCAACTCATTACTAATGCTTTCCTCAGAAATAACCTTCTACTGTATTTATCTCCTATGCACCTAATTAATTGTGTGGCCTTCTCCTTTAGAATGAAAGCCCCTGAAAGGCAGGGGGCTAGGTTTTTGCCTTTCTTTTTTCCCCCTATCCCAAATGCTTAGTTATACAGATTTCAATATGCATAAATACAAATTATGTGGAATTGATACAAGATAATTTATGCAGGGAGGGGAGTGATGGAAAGCTTAAAGCCTCTGTGTAGAAGGTGATATTTAAATTTATCCTTAAAGGAAACTAGGAATTCTAAGAGGTAGAACTGACTTATAGTTTGGGAGATAGCCCCTGTGGAAAGGCATGGGTAAGGAGATGGACTGTAAGAGAAAATTCAAAATCAAGTGAGGGTGGAGCATAGAGTATGTGAAGAAGAATAACGTGTTATAAGGATGGAAAAGTCGATTGGTACTAGGCTTTAAATACCAAGTTGAGGAGATCATATTTGCTACTTGAAGTAATAGGAAGCTACCAAAGTTTATTGAATAGGAGAGTGACCTGGTCATACCTGTACTTCAGGAAAATCATGTTGATAACTATTTGGAAGATGAATTGGAGAGAGATCTGAGGCAATTTGAAGGCCATTTCAGTAGTCTAGGTAAATGTCAATAAGGTCTTGAACAAGTGGTAGTTGTATGAACTGGAGAGAAGGGACTGACATGAGAGATATTGTGGAAGTAGAAGTAATAGGATTTGGTAACTGATTAGACATATGGAGTGAATTAAGAAGCAAGGAGCTGAGGAAGACACTGTTCTTGTAAACCTGAGGACTAGAAGGGTGGTGGCACTCTCGATAGTAACAGTGAAGTTCTCAAGTGCAGTGGGTTTTGGGGAAAGGTAATGAGTTCTATTTTGGACATTCTGAGTTTGAAATGCCTATGGAATATTTAACTGGAAACGCCCAATAGGCAGTTGGTGATGCAGGATGAGTTCAGTAAAGAAACTCAGTCTCGATCATAAGTATAGAGATGAAGATTAAACCCATGTAAACCGATGAGGTCACCAAGACAGTGTAGAGAAAGAAGTGGGCCAAGAAAAATAGATAATTTCTAAAAGAGAAAAATGATAGGCATATATTCCAACATGACAAATCACTACGCTGAAGGAACATATACATGGGTGGTTATTTAATTTTAAACAATAGATAGCTATTTCATTTTTACTAAAATTATGCCAAACTCTCGCATATAGTAGAGACTCAATAAATGCTTGCTGAATTGAAAAAGCTCTCTAGGCAGTGGATTCGTTTCTTGGTGATATGTGCTAAGAAGAGAATTCTTATGCCTCAAGAGTTATATTGTTCAGTATAGGTAAGGTCTTGTCACCTTGTCAAGTGCAACGGATCATGTCATTTCCATTTATTTCTTTCAATGCACTAAATACCACCTTACTGGTCTGGAAAATCTGATGTACTTCTACATGTCTCCTAGAAAATTTGATTCAAGTCTATTGGAAGTTAAATACAAAGGAACTAAAATTTTAGATTAAAAGGAAGACTTTTCTTACAATTAGAGCTGCAACAATATGGAATGCCTACCAGTGAGGTAGTAGGTTCCTTTTACTGGAGGAGTTTAAATAGCAGTTGAAAGGCTACTTTGTCAGAATGTTGTAATGAGAATTCTTGCATCAGGGAGTGGCCAATTGGATGAACTCTGAGGTCCCTTCTGGTTCTGAGACTGCATTTTATGAAAGTGCTGATTACTAGTTTTCAGACTTTAAAAGAGGTGTTGGTGGTAGGTACTTAATTACTGCTGATTTTCACAAGAAGCAACCAAATCCATTAAATATAAGAAGCAAGGGGAAGAGACAGGGAAGCCAGAGAACTCATCAGTGTTTTTCACTCTCTAAAATGCTTTTTACTTTCTACTCACAGCTGAATTCCACTGAAGAAGGCACCAAAGAGTCCAATCATTCCTAGAAATTCTACCCGGCTCAGGGTTCGGATGATGTATTCTTCCCACACATTCGAGATGCCATAGAGTGTGGCTCCTCCTAGGACCAAGAGGTCTCCTATCAGTTTATTTTCTCCTGGAAAGCAAAAACAATATAGCACCACGTGAGATTATCCAGAAATGGAACCCACCCCTGCCACAGTGAACTAAGAGGTTCTTGCATTCATCTTAGAGATCATCAAACCTAATGCTATCAAATTCAAATAGAAACAGGGACTACTAATCCATACATAAGGATCCCTGTGGGCCACACATTGACTTAATTTCAAAATGTAATATTATCTATGTTTCATTATGTTTTTATTTATTTTATTAAATATTTCCCAATTCCATTTTAATCTGGGTTGGGATGCTCTTGGGAGTGTGGTGGGCTTCACTTGCCCTCTGATGATGTGTTTAACACCTCTGAACTAGCCCAACCCTCTCCTTTTGCTTGTGAGGAAACTGAGGTACAAATCAATTAAGTTATTCACTCAACAGGGGCGGCCAGGTAGCACAGTGAGTAAGATCACTGGCTCCAGTGTCGGGATGACCTGGGGATTGAATCTGGGCTCAGACACTTAGCACCCACCCAGAAAAACTGGCCGTGTAACCTTGAGCAAGTTACTTAACCCCGATTGCTTAAAAAAAAAAAGTTATTCACTCAAGTGCATGTGGAATTATCTGACCTCAAACCCAAAACTCTTTCCATTATTATGTGACTAATATTTTCTGATGGCAAAGCATTTCCCGAAATGAGGTAAATGACATCACCTTTAAAGCTCACTTACTTGGAAGCCTTTTGTTAAATAAGGGGAAAATGACTCATATCCATCTATGGACATATGCATAGGATATACCTACTCCAGTGTACCTTAACAATTCTTTGTGCATATGGGGCAAACAAATGCTACATGGATCTGCCTGAGGGACAAGGCCCTTGGGATTGATCACATTAGCCCTGAATTCCACTCCCTGTCCTAGTAAGATGGAAGCAAAGCAGCAATCAAATAGGAATTTAACAGTGGGCTGAAATGTGCACTTTCTAAAGAAATGAGAACCAAAGAAACTACAGTCTGAAATTCCTAAGTTCTTGGGGTGGCTAGGTGGTTCAGTGAATAGAGCACTGGCCTTGGAGTCAGGAAGATCTGAGTTCAAATGTGACCTCAGACACTTAACACAAAAACTAGCTGTGTGACCTTGGGCAAGTCATTTAACCCCAATTGCCCTGCCTCCATCTCCAAAAAGAAAAAAAAAAGAAATCCCTAAGTTCTTGCCCCTTCATTTAATATAAGTATTATAACAGGAAAAATAAATATAATTTACTTAAAGACTGATGTTTTCTATTATGGAAAAAGTATATTATAAATATTATATAGTTTTTTGTTTGAATCTAATATTTCAACAAATTTCTCACATAAACATTAGCCATAATTAGTTCAACTTTCCTGCTGAGAGTAGCAGGATGTGCAACAGATGAGGGAAGAGAAGGAAAATGGGCTGTCATGATTACATCCTGGCTTAGGCAGTGAAGAATTTCTGGTCCTGTCCCACTGACTATAGGTCCCAGAGACATGCCAACATACATGAATGGACATTGTAACTATTAGTAGTTTCAGCTATGTCTGACTCTGGAATCCCATTTGGCGTTTTTTTTTTTTTTTTTTTTGCAAAGATACTGGAGTGTCTTGCTATTTCCTTCTTCAACTCATTTTACAGATGAGGAACTGGGGCGAACAGGTCAAGTGACTTGCCCAGGGTTACACAACCAGCAAATGTCTGAGGCCGGTTGTGAACCCAGGAAGACGAATCCTCTAGTGCTCTTTCCACTCTGCCATGTAATAAATGGATGTACAGTTCTGAAAGGCCGTGTGGGCTGAAAGATCTGTAGTTAGTGGTGGACAGGGCAACTTGACCTATGAAAGAATGGCCAGTTGAGATGAGCTTTAAAGGAAGCTAAGGATTCTAAAAACGCAGACCAGGATTATACATCAAAAATGAATGCTGACTTCCTGAAAGTAGCCCTCGGGAAACTATACCATATAACAATTTTTAATGCAATACATCTCTGGACTTTTTTGGGGGGCCGCGGGGGGGGGAGAATTGCCTTCAGAGATTGCATCCCAGTTGCTTGATCCTCAGTAGTGGTGGTAAACCTTGGTCCTTTGACATTGGATAAGGTTTTTGAAAACAGCGAAAAACCATTTTTGTAGTATTGGGGCTTGGTGGTTGGCAGGACTGGCTAGACAGGAGCTGTCTGGGAACTGGAAACTAGACAGTCTTGCTGAGTTGAGACAGGAAATTGGGGCAGCTCTCAGCAGCAAGCAGAGGAAGGAAGTTAAGATAGGTAGGTGGGTGGGCTCAGAAATATTCTCTGTTATCTGGAGAATGGCTGGAATTCCCAGCAGTTTGGTGGTACAGATGGCAGCAGGGGTCTGGCAGCAAACAAGAAGTAGTGGTCCAGGTAGGCAGATGGTTATCTCCAAGGAGATCTGGCAGTTATATAAATAGAAATTCCAGGAGAAAGACAGAATACAATCAGAGCAGCAGGCCACAGGCAGAATTCTCAGCAGGCAGGTAGCCTTTCCATTCCTGTGGCCTCTCTCCATCTCTTTGATATTCTTGCATAGCTTATAAATGGGCTTGGCAGACAATTCTGAAAGAACTCCATACCTGTCCTGAGCAATGGCTATATCATGAAAATAAGTCTCAAGAGATCATTTTGAAGGACATATTTGGTAGAGAATTCCATGGGTTCTGGTTCTTACTTGTGACTTTTCTGGGGGGTCCAGAAGGTCATGCTTTTAAGAACATATGTACAAGTAGTTCTTAAGAAGAGGCAGTACTGTAATGTCCAGGCCTTGGGATATCTGATGAAATCTAATGCATACCAGCTAACTTTTTTTTTGCCTTTAGCTATAAAATTATGGCATTTGGCAAATTCAAAGACTTAACTGTATTGTACAGAAAAGTTAAATTATCACCTATGTTTATTTTTATAGGATGAGGGTTCCAATCTTTCTTTTTAAAATTCTAAAAACAAGGGGTGGCCAGGTGGCTCAGTGAGTAAGAGCACCGGCCCCAGGGTTGGGATGACCTGGGGATCAAATCTGGGCTCAGATACTCAGCACCACATCCAGAAATTACTGGCCGTGTAACCTTGACCAAGTTACTTAACCCCAATTGCTTAAAAAAAAATAAAATTCTAAAAACAGATCATATGGTTTCACTGACCTTTTCTTTATTTTAATGCCCAATTTTGAAAAAGGCACTGTGAAATCTCTGTTATCTAAGAATTCTATTAACTGAAAACTCTAGTGATCAGCAGTTTATTAATACAAAAATAATTGAAGTTCATTATAATGATCTCATGTCCTTGCAAGATCCTGAAATGTCTTCTGGCTCATCAAAAATTAAATTGTTTTCAAGAGTAGCTTTTTGTTGTGCATTTTATTAAATTTGAATTATTTGGAAATTAATGATCCTCCTGTAATGTATATGACAGACTATTAAGAGAAACAGCACATTATGGTAGAAATAGCTCTGGATATGAAGTCATAAAATGGGAGTTTAAGACCCTCATCCTCCATTTGCTCAGCTTGTGATTCTGGGCAAAGGTACTCTGTCTCAGTTTCCTTATTGATAAAATGGGGCTATCGAGGACTGCATTACCTAGCTCACAGGTTTTGGGTGAAAATCGAATGATATAATGTATTATATTGCACAGGGTTTGCACACTGTATTGTACAATGTTTTATAATCCTAAAAGTGTGACAAAAATGTCACAAAAATGTCACAAAAATTGGTCCTGGAGTCAGGAGGACCTGAGTTCAAATGTGATCTCAGACACTTAAGACTTACTAGACCTGTGATCTTGGGCAAGTCACTTAACCCCAATTCCTGCCTTCCTCCCCTCCAAAAAGCAAAAAAAAAAACCAAAACCAAACCAAAAACAAAACCCAAAACAAAACTAAAACCCAAAAAACCAACCCCAAGGAAAAAGAGAGAGCTCAGCATTAGGGGGATCAGAAAAACCTTCCCCCAGTGAACAGTGGATTGGTTGAGCCTTCAAAATCCTGGGAGGACTTCTACTGGCGAAACTTCAGCAAAATGTGCTCATCAAGTTGAATTCCGTGGGATTGTGTTGTTTGATAAAGGCTCCTATGGGAAGCTTTTGGATTTGTCAACAAATTTTGGAAAACTGGGCATTTTACACTCGTGATTTATTAATCAGATATTTATAATCATCAGATATTTATAATCATCATGCCTTGCTTGGCTCATGACCAGACCCCATATGGTGATCAGTTGAATTCTTTTTAACTTAAAGGAAGAGGGGGAAAATGGATATACCTAGTGAACACTCCAACAATGGAAGTTTAAAATCTTGAATAATTGGAGAATAAAATGGGAGAAACATATTTTGGTGAAAAAAGACGATGTTGGAAGATAGTAAATACCTTGTATAACAGCTAGTTGTTCTGATCACAATTTGTTGCCAAATTCCAATTCTAGATTTCCTTCACTACCATTCCCAATGTCTCTCTTATCTTCAGCCTCTGCCTATCTACCGGCTCCTGCTTACAAACATGCTCATGTTTCTACCACCCTAAAAACAAACAAACAAAACAAACAAAAGTGCCAAACCTAAAAGGACCCTTATTTGATCTTTTTCTGATCCCTATATTCTCATATGTCTTGGTTCAACTCCTTGAAAAACCATCTCTGCTAAGTTCTTCTACTTCCTGCCCACTCACAGTCTTCTAAACTCTTCAATCTGGCTTCCTAACATCATTACCAATGGAAACTGATCCATTCAAAGGGTTTTTTTTTATTGTTCACTAGTTTCAGTCATGTCTGACTCTTTGTGACCCTTATGGGGGTTTTCTTGGCAAAGATGATGGAGTAGTTTGACATTTCCTTCTCCAGCTCATTTTACAAAGTAAGAAACTGAGGCAAACAGGGTTAAAGGTCTTGCCCAGAGTCACATAGCTAATAAGTGTCTGAGGACAAATTTGAACTCAGTCTTCCAGACTCCAGGCCCACCTCTCTATTCACTTCACCATCTAGCTGCCACCTTTCAAAGTTACTAAAGATCTTTTAATTGCCAAATGTAATGGCCCTTTCTCAATCATCATCCTTCAGTAACATTTGATACTATTGATTACCTACCCTTATAGCTTATAGCCTTTCTTCTCTCTCTCTCTCTCTCTCTCTCTCTCTCTCTCTCTCTCTCTCTCTCTCTCTCTCTCTCTCTCTCTCTGTCTCTCTCTGTCTCTCTCTCTGTCTCTCTCTCTCTGTCTCTCTGTCTCTCTCTGTCTCTGTCTCTCTCTCTGTCTCTGTCTCTCTGTCTCTCTCTGTCTCTGTCTCTCTCTCTGTCTCTGTCTCTCTGTCTCTCTGTCTCGCTCTCTCTGTCTCTGTCTCTCTGTCTCTCTGTCTCTGTCTCTCTGTCTCTCTGTCTCTCTCTCTCGCTCTCTCTTGCTGTCTCTTGGTTTTCTTTTCCTACCTTTCTGAGTGCTCTTTCTAATTCTCCTTTGCTTAGCTCGTGTCATGCTCCTTAATTGTGGGTGTCCCCTGAGGCTCTGCCCTAGACCCTCTTCTCTCTTTTTTTCCTCTATTTCACTTGATAATCTCACTAACTCCATAGGCTCTATTATCATTTCTATGTAAATGATTCCCAGATGTATATATCCAGCCCTCTCCCTTGAACCAAAACCCCGTATCATCAACTTCCTACTGGCTATTTCAAGCTGGAAGTCCCAAACTGTATCTCAAACGCAACACATCTAAAACAAAATTCAATGTCTTCTCCCTTGAGTCCAAAGCAAACACAAACTCATTGTGTGCCATATAAAGCCCTTCACAATCTGCCCTCTTCTTGCCTCTCCAGTTTTCTTACACTTTCCTCCAATTCAGCTGTATTAGTGTACTTGCTGGTCCTTGCACAATACATGCCTTCCCTTCAAGTCTCTTCTTCCTCACCTTCTTTTCTTAGATTCTTTGGGTTCTTTCAAGACTCAGCTCAAATCTGTCTTCTGCAGGGAGCCTTTCCCAGCTTTTCCCTCCAAGGTTACTTTCCATCGGTATCTTGTATTTATCCGTTCATGTACTTACTCCTCTCCCTCATTAGATTGTAAACTCCTTGAGGGCAGGGGTCTTTCTTTGTATCCTCACTGTCCTCAGCTTAGTGTCTGGGACATAATAAATGTTTAATAAATAGTTGATTGACTTACCTCTTAGGTTTGCTATTTTTGGATAGCCTCACTTATGTTTTCTTTGGATTTTAGTGATGCAGAAGAGTAGCAGGAATCTATTTTGGGGAGAGTCTTGCTAAGGTCCTTTTAACAACTCTAAACACTTAAGATATGTGAGGCGGTTTCTTTTAATGAATGTCTCTTCAAATACTAATGAATAGAGAGTCTTGGCTATACTGCTGACAAGAAGCACTTCACACAGAGCCCAGGTGCAGAGATAAATACACATATCAGTGATGCCTATTTTTAAAATTATGACAACAGCAAAAAACAACTCTTCTCAAGTGAATTAAAAGAGGTCTGGAGCGATCTAAACCTAAAATCTTCCTTTGTAGAGTAAGCAGTTACAATTTTTTCTTTTACCTTTTTTTTTTTGCTTTTTGGAGGGGGCAGGGCAATTGGGGTTAAGTGACTTGCCCAAGGTCACACGACTAGTAAGTGTTAAGTGTCTGAGACTGGATTTGAACTCAGGTCCTCCTGACTCCAGGGCCAGTGCTCTATTCACTGCACCACCTAACCACCCCGCAATTTTTTCTTATATGAAGAGCTAGATAAGGCCCATCAACTATGACACTTAGGTCTTTTGTTCTGACTTGAACCTCCAAGGCAAGATCCCCTCCAAAATGAATTTAGATGGTGGTTCAATGGAAAGAGCAATGACTGGAATCAGAGGATGTGGGTTCAAAAGCTCCCTCTGCTCTCTACTTCAAATATTACCTTGGGCATATCACTTAAACTTCCTTGAGCATTAGTGTCCTCCAAGTAAAATGAAGTAGTTCATACTAGGGCTTTGGAGGTCCTTTCTAGCCCCCATAACCATATATCTATGGCCTATGGCCTGAGGGAAGTCTTCAACTTCTTTCTCACAGTAAGGTCAAACTCATCAGGTCAGCAATCAAAAGTAATGCTTCTGGCACAAATGTCATCTTCTATGCTCTGAGAATTTTCTCCAGAATGGAGAACACCCGATGCCATCAAAAGCTTTTATTTGGGCAGAAATCACTCCAAGAGGACCTCCATGCAGATAATGCCTTGTACTTAGTAGACATTTAACAAATGTTGATTGGGTTGAATTTTACTGAACATGAGGACATTTCTATGAAGTGGAATTAAAGTCTTTTCTGGAGCTGAGATAAAGAAGAAGCCATTTCAGGGCGGCCAGGTAGCACAGCAAGTGCACCGGCTCCAGTGTCAGGATGACCTGGAGATAGAATCCCGGGCTCAGACACTCAGCACCACCCAGAAACACCTGGCTGTGTAACCTTGAGCAAGTTACTTAACCCCAATTGCTTAGGGGTGGCCAGGTGGCTCAGCCAGTAACAGCACCGGCTCCAGTGTCGGGATGACCTGGATCAAATCCGGGCTCAGATACTCAGCACCACACCCAGAAATAACTGGCCGTGTAACCTTGAGCAAGTTACTTAACCCCAATTGCTTTAAAAAAAAAAAAAAAGGAAGAAGCCATCCCAGACAGATCACTATCATGATCAAGTTGCCAGAGACAACTCCCAACACCTCCAAAGTGGGGCCACATGGATTTAACAGCATAAAATGGGTTGTCAAACTCACTCTTTTCCTTGAAAAACTCTTTATCCTCGGCTAGTGATCCATCAATGGACTATATTAAGTGAAGTATGCGTTATTATTTTTAGAGTATATGATTCATACCATCTCAAATGTCTATGTGAGGGTAACTAGGCTAAATATTACCTTTCCAGGAGTTATCCAAAAAGCACCTGATCAGCTTGAAATCTGAGCTTTACAAATATGATTGGCTGGGGGAAGGAGAAAAAATGATGAGCTCTTTAGGCTAGGTTGAACTCAAATGTTGTCTGGTTCTGTCTCACAAGCAGCACCTCTAACTGCGTTGATCAGGTGACAATTCAACCTGCTGAATGAGGTTGTTGTTCTTCATCCTTCATTCTTGAATGCCTTCATGAAAAGTGGAAGCTGGGGCCAACCAAGACTCTGGTGTACAATGAGCTCTTGGGATCCTAGATTTGGGTATGTCCTGCAATAATGCCAACTGGGTATGGCACCATTTCAGTATCACAGAAGGTAAAACATAATGATGATTCTCATTCTTCTAAAACCCCTCTTATGTGTCATAAAACCAATTGTAGCCTCTGCCACAAACAGACAGCTGAAGCCTCATTTGGGGATGTGGGATGTATTTACTCATGTCTATATTGTTTCCAAATAGGATTATTATGAATGGCCCCCAAATGCTTCATTTTTTCATTTTAAAAACAGAATACCTCAGCTAATGCTTCATTTACCCAAGGCAAGGGAGGTAAAAAGAATTGTTGGGTATATAGAGATGGAGGTACAGTAAACACTGTATGCTATTAGTGGAGGTAACTAAATGAAATTAATTCATGCTAAGTTTAACCTTCTGGCATAGAGATGACATCTGTAAAGAGCTTTGCAAACCTTAAAGCACCATATAAATTATAGTTATTACTAATAAACATTTTAATTTGGCTATGCTGATTGACCCCTCTCTCTTTACCCTGAGGTAGTTTCATGTAGGCTCAGGGATCTCATCCTGATCTCTCCTTCCTAAGATACTGGGCACCCACTTCAGTGGCTGGGACAGGATCATTATATTTATACAGTTACAGAGGGAATGAAGCAGGTGCTTGAGGGCAGGGAGTAAGCATAGCACAGTAGAAAGGGATGAATTAGCGAAAATGGTAGTGGAAGAAAGCTACCATTAAAGATGGGAAGAGATTGAAATAAAGGTACACATAGGGCAGGTGGCCTTGGCAAGAAGTTGCTGGCCAGCAAGAAGCTGGTCATCAGAGCCCGGAGTACAAGAGGAATCAGCAGAAAGTTCTTGGTTCAAATTCTGACTTTGTGACTTACTAGCTATATGACCTTGAATGAGTCACTTGATTTCTCTGGGCCTCAGTTTCCTCTTCTGTAAAATGAGATAGTTGGACTAGATCAAGGGTGCCTAACCTTTTTGTGTCTGTGTGTCATGCATCTCTTTCATAGTCTGATGAAACTTACAAACTCTTTCTCAGAATAATGTGTATTAAAATTTCAGTTAGAGGTCAGTGAAAATAAAGATGTGACTTTTTTCTTCATCTGTGTTCAAAAAGCCTCTGAAATCTATCAATAGACTCATGTTAAGAAACCCCCAAACCAGATGATCTCTAAGGTTTCTTTCAGCTCTCAATCTCTGATTCAATAATCTCATGATTATTGTGTAACCAAATAGTGACTTTAGACCAACAATGTCAATATTTCAGGCAAAGACAATATTGTCTGAGTTGTTCAAACAGATTGTACAAGGGTGACCAGACTTATAAAATAGAAAACATACTGACTGTGTCTACATGCATACCAAGGTAGCCTATTAGAGTACCTTAATTGACTATAGATAGGAAGGAGCGAGAAAGCATGATAATCCTGCTCAAAACACTCACTAGTCACCCTTTGCCTGATTCTACTGGTGCAACTTCGCTGGCAGAATAAACAGCCTTTTTCCATGGTACTTTTTTTTTTTTTACTAGATTTCTGTTCTTAGAGAAAGATCCATTCCCACTCTGACACTTAATCATTCATGTAGGAGAAAGGACAGTCCCAGAGTGATTCCCTGTGAACTACTAATCTTAGAGAAAGTCTTACTTCCTATTCCTAACCCATTTCTCACACTTGAACAAAGTGGGTCTTTTTTTTAATATACCTAACAGATCTATTTGTAATACTAAGATGAAATATTTTAAAGGATTTTTTTGTTGTTGCGTTTTGGAGGGGGGAAGGTAGGGCAATTGGGGTTAAGTGACTTGCCCAAGGTCACACGGTTAGTTTTGTGTTAAATGTCTGAGGCAGGATTTGAACTCAGGTCCTCCTGACTCCACTGCGCCACCCAGCCTCTCCCATAAAGGAAATTTTTATAGAAAGGGCACTCCATTAATGAAGGTTTTACTTTTGAGTTCATACTGTGGACCAGTGCTCTCTAACTAGTGACCAATAAATAATTGATTCCTATTTCAAATTTAAAAGTTCTCACTTCCTCTTCCCTTTAGCATTACTGAAAATTTTAAATGATGATGGCCAAGCATGCAAGTAGAGGACCTTGAAATGAAGATGCTAAGTTCATGACCATGGTCATTACATACCTAGACAGAATTCTGCATCTCTGGCCTTTAAGACACAGACTGAATGATCCCTGAAGTCACTCAACAACTGCACCAAACTCCAGCTTTTTTTTTCCACTGAAAAGATGAAATTCTCAAGGTCCATTTGCTGATAAACTTAAACTTTTTCCTTTACCAAAGTCCTACTCTGATACTTCATGGAGGCATGGTAGTGACTTTGTATTTTTGAAGGCTAATTTCTAGCATTATATTAACTCTGGAAGATCCTATCAAAGAGAAAAGGTCAACAGTAGAGGTTAGCAAACTATGGCCTTCAGGCCAAATATGGCCTGCCCCCTATACACAGGCCATAAAAAAACAAGTGACAGGCCATATATGACCTGAGGGGCTCAGTTTGCCCACCCCTGGCCTAGAATATACAAAGTGCCTGGCTTTATGCCTACCTTCTAAAGACCCATTCCAGGGGGAGGAATCAAGATGGCAGAGTAAAAGCAGGAACTTGTTTGAGCTCCCACTCAAACCACCTAAAGACCTCGTCTGGCTAAGCTTAAAAAGTTTCATCAACAGAAGATTTGCTACCAGATGAAGAATTTTTGGCCCTAGTAACTCATGAAGACTGTCAAAGGAGGTCACAATTTGTATCAGTGTGCAAGCTGATGAAATTGGACACCTTGAAAAAGTAAAATTTGTGGTTCTTCACATAAGTTGTATGTAGAAAATCAATGCAAGAAACTTCCTTGGACTCACCTGCTCCTTGCTGTCTTCCCACAAGAACATCAGCTCCTGCCATGCAGCCCATTCCCAGAATGCAGACCACAATGCCAACAAAGTGCACAGCCTTGTATCGGATTAGGAGGAAGAACCAGGACAGGAGTATCACTACTGGGATGACAAAGCAGTCCAAGAGCTGTTAGGAGGGAAAGAACAGGAGCAAGAATAAAATACTGCTGTTTCACCATCAGTTTGGTGCTTTGCTCTGAGTAGATGCTTAACAGGTTTGTACAATTCAGTGGAATTAGATTTTCATCAATAAACATTCATTTGTCACATGCAGGGGGTTTCCACTGAACTCAGGGCTGAGGAAATAAGAGTGTTAATTAGTAAAGATAATAATTATCATTTCTATGGCCCTTGAAGGTTTTCACAATGCGTGCTCTCTCCCTGTACACACACATATATGTACACACATAAATATACAATTATAACACACACACACACACACACACGCACACTTTGATCCCGACAACAACCTGTGAGGTAGCTTCTCTCTTTGTCTCCATTTTACAGACGAGGGAACTAAGGCTGAGAGAAGTTAAATAATGTGGCCAGGGTCTCACAGTTAAGGAAATGTCTAAGACAACATTTAAACTCAGTCTTCCTGACTCCAAGTCTAGCTCTCTGCACCACCTAGGGGCCTGGAGAGTATGTGGCTTCATCTGATGCTTCCTTTCATTTAATCTTTTGTCTCAACTCTTACCCAGCCCTCAAACATTGAAAGACCTGGGAAAGACCTTAACTTAGAAAGGCCAAGGTCATCCACTGCATCCTGCACCATAGCTAGTCATCTTGACCTTTGTCATGCCATTGGACTTCAATGACTCTGGAGAATGAGGCTGATGATTTTGCATAGCACTGCCCCACTCATATCCAATTCATGGGCAAGTCAAGACATCACCCTTGTGATGTCATTGGTATTTTTTGAGGAAATGAAGGACAAACAACAATAATAATAATTTATAGTATTGTAGTCCTTGTATATATTGTCGTTCTGATTGTTCATTTCACTCTGCATCAGTTCATAAAAGTCTTCCCATTTTCTCCAATTTCCTCACCTATATTATTTCTTATGGGACAATAACATCCCATTATGTTCACATGCCGCAATATGTTCAGTCATTTCCCAGGTGAGCACTCACTTAATTTCTAGATTTTTGCAACCAAAAAGCATGCTGCTCTGAATCTTTCACATGTATAGAGTTTTCTTTCTGTATTTGACCTTCCTGGAGCCAACAGTAGGATCCTCTGGGTCAAAGTTTAATAGCTTTATCTCATATAATTTCTTTGTTCAATTTCATAGTTTAATCACTTTTCTAATATAATTTTTAATTTTTCCCCAGATTATATGTAGAAATTTATAGCATCACCAACAGTATTAGTGTATCTGCCTTCCTGCAACCTTGAGAAACTTTCATAAATGACCAAGTACACCTCAAATGTGCCAATCTGCCACTAGAAGCTGAATATTATATCTAGCCAAAGCAGCCCTGAAAATGCACCAGCTTCATGGCATTGCAAAGACTGGATTCCAGGACCTTCAATTTCTGATGTCTCCTCTACTACCAGTGCTTTTAAGACTTATGCAGGTCATTGTAATAGCCATTGTCCCAGTTTTCCTTCTTGTAAAAGGAAAGAAAATCTAGAATACTTACTCCACTAACTTACTCATAGGGTGTTATGAGCTATTGCAGGTGATAAAGTACTCTAACATAACATAGGGCTATGTGAATGCAAAGTAGGGCAATGATGATTGAATGACAAGTCAGAACCATGGAGCTATTAGGCGATTAGGTGCAGGGACGATTCAAGAATGGTGAGGCAGTCTTTTTTTTTTTTTTTTGGAGGTGGGAAGGCAGGGCAATTGGGGTTAAGTGATTTGCCTAAGGTCACATGGCTAGTAAGTATTAACAGTCAAGGTCAGATTTGAACTCAGGTCCTCCTGACTTCAGGGCCAATGTTCTATTCACTGCGCCACCTAGCCTCCCCAGAATAGTATTATAGAGTGGGAGCTACCATGCTTGATAAAGAGGTTGTAGCATGGTTAATTAACAAGTTCAATTACTGATCCCACAAGATGAGATGATACACTGCCCTGTCTATGTGGACTGGATCCCACTCTCATTAATGGGTAAAATGATGCTTGATAGGGAATCACTGACAGGAGCATAAAATGGCTGGTGGTTTTTTTTTTTAATACCAAATGATGGTGTTTCATAGTGGAAATATTCAGATCCATGAGCCATTATTGGCATTTTATTATCTTGTTAATCTTCACAGGAGATCTCAGGCAGTGGAGCCAAAAGTCTGTATCCCTGCTGTATTGTACAAGGATGAACTGAAGATAACCTTTTTGGTAACTATCACTATCAATCACATTCATTCATCCATTCAATAGTCATTTATGTGTGGTACATTGGATCATCTTCTCTCAGAAGTATACAAGACACTATCACATTATACAGGGTCTTAGAGGAAAACAGAATAAAGAATAAATACAATTTCAGCCTTACACTACCCAGAGATCATGTAGTCTGATCTCTTTTTAGAGATAATGAAACAGAGACCCAGAGAAATGAAGGGACCTGTATATTGAGTAACACAGAGCTAGTTGGTGGTACAAATACAACTTTATTCCTGGTTTACTGTGTTAGAATATAAGCTCCTTGAAGGCAGGTACTGTCATTTGTCTCTTTTTGTATCCTTGGCTCTTAGCACAGTGCCTGGCGCATAGTAGACACTTAATAAATGTTTATTGATTGATCCAAATTAGGTACTCTGAACTCCCTATTTGCAGCATGCTTCATCTTTTTCATTAACATTTTTCATAATCACCTTCTATTGAAGCAGAACCCGACTCTCTTGGACTTGCTCTATAGTTCAGTAGAACAGTATAATGGCTGTTATTAATGACATAATCTTTTTTTTAATGCTTTATTAACTTCTGATTTACATCATTCGTTTCCGCCAGATTTTGAGTTACAAATTTTCTTCCCGTTTTTCCCCTACCCACTGCCCCAAAATAGCAGTCCCACAGGATATCCCCTCCTCCAATCTGCTCTCTCCCATATTTTCTCCCATACGCCTTTCTACTTTTCCAGTGGATCTCTATGCCTCAGTGCCTGTATATCTTATTTCCCAATTACATGTAAGATGGTATTAATAATAGTATATATATATATATATATACATATACACATACATACATACACACACACACATATATATATACATATATTTGAATATTTGATTTTAAAACTTTCAATTCCAGATTCATTCCCTTCCTTCCTTGTCACCCACACTTACTGGGAAGATACACAGTTCAGTATAGGTTGTACATGTGTGGCTAATGCAAAACAATAACATAGTGGATATATTGTAAAAGACTGACTATATTTCCCTCCCTCCTATCCCACCTCCCACTTGTTCTGTTCTCTACTTTGATCCCATCTATTTTCAAAAGTGAGTGCTTCTAACTTCCCTCCCCCCCAGCCTACCCTCCCTTCTATCATCCTCCCTCTCATCCCCTTCCCTCCCTATTCTCCTGGAAGGTGAGATACCCTATTTAGTGTGTATTTCACTCCCTCCTCAAGCCAAATTAAAAGGGAATAAGGTTGACCCATTCCCTTTTGCCTTCCTAACCTTCCCCTCCATTGTAACCATTTTCCCTTGCCTCTTCTGTATGAGATAGTTTATCCCAATCTGTCTCTCCCCATCTCCTCTCATTACATTCCTCTCACCTCTTAATTTCACCTTTTAAGTATCATTCCTTCCTGCTAAATTGGTCCTGTGCCCTCTATCTATGTATACTTGTAAACATGTATACATACATTCACATATGTATTCATATGCCCATATACCCTCATATATAGACAAATATATATATATATATTTTTTTCTAATCCCTTCAACTACTCAGAAAAGTTTCATAAGTTACAATTAGTGTTTTTCCATGTAGGAATATTAATAGTTCAACTTTGATAAGTTCCTCATGATTCCTTTTCCCTGTTTACCTTCTCATGCTTCTTGTATCTGAATGTCAAATTTTCTATTCAACTCTGCTTTTTTTCAGCAAGAATGCTTGAAAGTCCTCTATTCCACTGAATGACCATATTTTCCCCTGAAACACGATACTCAGTTTTGCTGGGTAGGTGACTCTTGGTTTTAATACCAGCTCCTTTGCCCTCTGGAATATCATATTCCAAGCCCTTTGTTCCCTCAGTGTAGATGCTGCCAGATCCTGGGTTATCCTGATTGTGTTTCCACAATATTCAAATTGTTTCTTCCTGGATGCTTGTAATATTCTCTCCTTAATCTGGGAATTCCAGAACCTGGCTATAATATTCCTAGGAGTTTTCTTTTTGGGATCTTTTTCAGAGGTGATCAGTGGATTCTTTCAACCTCTATTTTGCCTTCTGGTACTAAAACATCAGGGCAGTTTTCTTTGAGAACTTCCTGGAGGATGATTTCTAGGTTCTTATTTTGGTCATGGCTTTCAGGCAGTCCAATAATTTTAAAATTATCTCTCCTGGATCTATTTTCCAGGTCAGTGGTTTTTCCCATGAGATATTTCACATTGCCTTCTATTCTTTCATTTGTTTGGATCTGTTTAACAGCATCTTGATCTCTCATAAAGTCATTAGCTTCCATTTGCTCCAATATAATTCTGAAGCAATGATTCTCCTCATTGAGCTTTTGAGATTCTTTTTCCAACTGGCAAATTCGACTTTTTAAGGCATTCTTCTCCTCATTGCCTTTTTGAGCCTCCTTTGCCATTTGAGTCAGTCTGTTTTTTAAGGTATTATTTTCCTCAGTCAGGCTGTTGACTCTCATTTCATAATTTTCTTGCATTGTTCTCATTTCTCTTCCCAATTTTTCCTCCACTTCTCTTATTTGGTTTTCAAAATCTTTCTTAAGGTCCTCTATGGCCTAGCTTGTATTTTCCTTTGAAGCTTTTGGTGCAGGAGTTCTGACTTCACTGTTTTCCTCCTGTTCCATGCCTTGCTCCTTTTTGTCCCCAAAATAGGAGTGTATTGTTGGAATCTTCTGTCTGCTTTGTTTCCTTTGCCTGCTCATTTTGCCACTCAATTACTTGACTTTTGGGCTTTTTGCCACAGTACGACTCTGCCACCAGACAGGGGAGCTTTTGTCCCAAACACTGGGGTTTTCTTAGCTGCTGGAGGTACTAGATGGGTGCCCTTGCTGAAGCCTCCACACCCTCTGGCAAGCTGGACACACACCCCAGAACCTCCACCCTACACTGCAATCCAGATCCAAGCGGGTTAAAACAAGAGCGATTACCCCTCAGACTGGTGCTTGGTCCCCCTAAACTCTGCAGGCCAGGAGCTGAAGCCGCCACATGGCGCTGGCTGGCTGTGCGTCTCAGAGGCTTTTCACCCTGGGGGTAAAAGCCAGGCACTCCCACTTACTGGTCCCAAAGTCCAGACTGCACTGACCTCTCACTTTGTCCTTTGTGTCTATGTGTTGATAGATCTGGAAACGGCCACAGCTGCTGCTGATCTGGAGTCTCTCTGCCGGCTGGTCAGGCCCGCCCGGGGCTAAAGCCTTGGCGTGGGGCTGGGCTCGGCTCCCAGAGCACTGCACTAGATCCCTGCCGGCCTGCCAGATTGTCCTCAGCGGAAGGTTAGCTTCTCTGTGTCATTTTGTGGGTTCTGCAGCTCCAAAGTTTTTTTAGAGTCCCCTTTTTACATGGATTGGGGAAGGTGGAAGCCGGAGCTGTGGGAAGGTCATGCTTCTACTCCGCCATCTTGGCCCTGCCCCCCAATGACATACTCTTGAGGGACATACTTTTGTATTGCTGGATATTGGAAACATAGGTATAAGAAACTTCTTACATATAATGTTATGGAAGAAACATGCTTCATTCTGTTTAAACATGGTCAGAGACTCTTTTATTATTATTACAAATGCTTACAAGAATAACTGTTTCCTGATAGGGTTTTCCCCCTATCAGTCAAAGAACTCTGATTACAAGATTACACCTGATATTTATGGCATAAAATGAAGAAGTAAACTCAAATACTGTTAGTCTAGATAATAATAACTAACATTTATATAACATTTACTATGAACCAGGAACTGGGCTAAGAAATTCACAATTTATTATCTCATTTGATCTTCACAACAATCCTATTTTACAGATGAGGAAACTGAGGCAAACAGTGACCAAGGGTCACATAGCTAGGAAGTGGATGAGGTTGGATTTGAACTTAGTTCTTCCTTACTCTGGGCTCAGTGCTTTCTCTGGAAGAGACCAGGATGAAGTATGCAGTTCTTGGATATATCTACATTACAATAATTTTTATCACAGTAATGATGGATGCTTGTGATGAGAACATATTAGGAAATGCTTAATCAGTGTTTTGAATTCCCAAGGAGCTCAGCATATGCTTCTTCAAATTATATCCAAATAATAGCCACCTTTAGCCTCAATTATTTAATCAGGGAGCCCTTTGGGTCTTTAGGCCTCCGTAATATAAACCACATATGAACTGGCTCAATGCTCACTCATTTTTGTGGACATTCTTGTAACATCTCTGTTACATACTATGTTAAATACAGTTTTAGATAGCAAAGTCATAGCAGGTAAGGAGTAATCTTTTACAGTCAGTGCCTGATGACCATGGCAAATGAGGCACACAAATTATTTTTATGACATCTCTGTATCACGTATTTTTGTGGCATCATTACTTTTACCCCCTTATATAAACACACTAAGCCTAACTGGGTACAAGTAAGCACTGGGCTTCTGTCTAATGTTCCAAGGTGTGATGTTAATGGGATATAAGATCTTCCCCACTTTGAGGGCTTGCTTGTGAGAAGGATCTTGTGATTCCCTGGTTGAGATTCTGAGTGGCCTTACGTTCAGAGCCCCCTGACTGCCCAGATGTAAAGGCTGTCTCGATCCAGTGATGTATGTAAAGTGTATAGCAATGTTGCTTTGATTCAGGCAGTTAGAGCCCTGTTTGTCTTTATTTCTGTTTGGATTTTCTCTCAAGTTCAGGGTGCTAACTTTTCCCTTGAACTACTGAATGTAATTAAAAAAACATTGTTGACCCTTTAAACAGCTCTCTTTCCTAGTAAAGTAGATGTAAGAACCTGCACTAGCAGCCATCCTGGGTATGCCAGTGTGGTTGCCGCTACATATGGCCAAGAAAAAATGGGTACAAAATAACAGATGGAGAAAAAACTGATTTTATGTTTCTAGCCCTTTCATCCTCCTGGGTACGGAGAGAGCTAGACAGGTTTACCCTGAATGTCTTCACTGGCCTACTTTGTCACTTAGTGTACATGGGAATTGCATAATAATTTGTAACTGAGTATTTTTTAGCAAAAATATTGAACTGTATGAGGTTTCCTTGGTTCAGGGTGGAATGGGATCTCAGTCTTCCTTAGTGCAAAGTACTATGCTGACTTGGCAAGATTGCCTCCAAGAATCACAGGTTTAAATATGCTCAGAGGTCACTCAGTTTAAATACTCCTTGAAGCTGGATTTTCATCCACTGTTTCTTTAAGGACCTCCAATAATAGGGAACTCATTCCCTCTGAATACTAAAGCAAACCATTCTACCTTGGGGAAACTCTTATTACTGGAAAATTTATTTCCAGATTAAATCAGAATCTGCCTTTGCAACTTCCACACATTATTCCTAGGTCTACCCTTTGGGCCCAGATCAAATCCAATCAATCTTTCAAATGACAACCCTTTAAGTCAAGTAACACATCCAGAAAGGAAATGAGGTGAGTCTGACATGACTTATTTTAGTCATGAGGATCAAATAAGTTAATAAATGTGATGCGCTTTGCAAATCTTAAATTGCTATGTGACTATTATTGTTGTTTTTACTCTTTTGGCTTGTATCCAGGGTATGATGGAGAGGCTCCCCCAACTTGTCAGACTGCATACCACTATCTACTTTGTTGTCATTGTCATTGTTTATCTGTTTCAGTCATGTCTGACTCTTCATGACCCCATTTAGGGTTTTCTTGGTAGAGATACTAGAATGTTTGTCCATTTCTGTCTCTAGCTCATTTTTCAAATGAGGAAACTGAGCCAAACAGGGGTAAGTAACTTGTCCAGGGTCCCACAGCCAGTAATTATCTGAGGCCAGATTTGAATTCAGAAAGATGAGTCTTTCTGACTCTAGGCCTGGAACTATATGCACTATACCACCTAGATTGTGGAGACTAATGATAAAACCAGAAAATATTATAGATTGGGATCATGAAATCCTAGACAAGAAACTAAAGACCACAGGGACATTGGGTGTTTTTTTTTTAATTTTTTTTTTTACCACTGCTGTCAAGTGAAGGCAGGGGTTTCAGAAGAGAAAGGAAGATGGGAAGTGGGAAACTGGGAAAGAAGGTGATATCTGAGAATAGGATTTTTGTTTGAGGTACTTCCTAACTTTCCAATATTTGATGGGATAGTTTGTGAAAGAAGGTTTAGAATTGTTCCGTTTGGCCTCAGAGGGCAGCGAGGTGAATCTCTAACCAACATCATGGAAGACTTCCTGAAAATCAGAGCTTTTTAAACTGGGAATGCGTTCTCTCAGTTGAGTAGATAGTGGGTTCCCTCTCAGGGGAGATTTTCCAAGTAGAGCCTAGATGGTTATTTGTTGTGTTAGGGAGCAAGGTGGTATAATGGATAGAGTGCTGGGCCTGCATACAGGAAGACCTGAGTTCAAATCCAGCCTCAGATTCTTACTGGCAAGAAAACCCTGGCAAAGTCACCTGCCTTGATTTTTTTACCTGTAAACCTGAGGGTAATAATAGCACCTATCTCTCAGGATTATTGTGAAGATCAAATGAGATATTATTTATAAGTCACTGTATAAATTATAGTTATTATTACTGATGTAAAGGGTATTCTTTTTCAGGTACAGATAGGACTTAGAGATCTTTCTAATTCTGTGACTGAATTCTTTCAAAATAAAGTAGGTTGATCAGGTTTTGATGAAATTCTTTGACTCCAACAGTATATCGCTGGGTTATAAAAATAGCATTTACTTTGATGCCTTGCAATCATCAAAGAGATGGAGAAAGGTCACTAGGCTAACGTGAAGAAATTGCTCTATGTGCTTAACTGGCCATAAAAAGCCATAGGTAATCTCCATAATGATGCTATATTGTATTTACAAACATGTTAGGCAGGCAGCACCCTGCCAAAGGGAAATCTTTTTACACCTCTCCAAGAAAGAATCTCTTGCTACTGCTGAAAATCAGTATGTACCCTGCATCTCAGAGTCAACATTAATAAAATGCTTTAGAGTTGGCAAAGTGCTTTAACATATAGGATCTCATTTGATTCTCACAACAACCCTATGAGGTAGGGGCTATTATTACCCCCATTTTACAGGTAAGAAAACGGAAGCTGAGAAGTAAGTGGATAGCTCAGAATTACCCAGTTAGTGTCTGAGGATCAGTACTGAAATCTTTTTGACTCCCAAGTCTGTTCACAGTGCCACCTAGAAAAGACTTATGCTTCCAGAAAATTACTTGGAGGTATTGAGAAGGTAAGTCACTGTTGGGACAAGGTTACAATGACAGTTATCTATCAGAGGCAGAACTGGAAGCCAGATCTTTTTGACACCAAGATTGACTTTCTATCCACTACACAATGTCTGTCTATATGAGAGGGTTAAATTCCTTAACCTGATTTACAAAATTGATGCAGCATAGGCTTACATCTTCATTTTGCTAATGTGCCTTTCAGAGATGGGTGGGATGCATACATAACAAGATGGAGGGATAACCAATGGACAGCCTGTGGGCTCCAACAGTATCTTTGCAATATAAGAACTCAAGGATGCCCCTGGTCTATTGGGTGGATCCCCTGTGGTGAACTTACAGGATGACAAGTACAAGAATCCTATAAGACAACACCAGTTACATCTGCATTGTTAGGTGTAATCCCCATATCAGTGAGATCACAGATTCACTGGTTTATCACAGCAATGAAATACGATAGTGCTTATATTTAAAAAGCATCTTTTGGACTTAGTAACAGCTCACTTTTCTAGAGAGTTTCCAGGTTTATAGTGTTCTCCACATCAGCCCCCTGAGGCAGGTATTACAAGGTAGCCTCTATGGGCATTAGCAAGGCATTGTGGTATATGGTGCGGAGCCCTGAGTCTGAAGTGATGAGCCATGTTCAAATTTGGGCTTACTAGCTGTGTTTCTATGGGCAGGTCACTCAATCTCTATGAGCCCAGGTTTCTTTATGTTATTTGAGTGGAGTCCAATCTAGCAAACATTTATTAACTGTCTGCTCTCAGAAGGCTGCATGGTATAGTGGGAATAGTACAGGTTCTGGAGTCAGAGGATTTAGATTCATATCCTACATAAGGTGCTTGTTAACTGTGTGACCTTGGGTAAGTAATTTAACTCCCATGAGCCTGAGTGTCTTTATCTGTAAAGTGAAGAGTTTTGACTTGATGGCTTCTGAGGTCTCTTCCCGTTCTCTCTTTAGGAATCCATGATTTTATGATCTGCAAGCCACTGCAATATGTCCTGGGATTTTGAAGACTAAATGAAAATTAGTGCCAGCCTTCAAGTACCTTAAGCCTACATTCTATGGAAGGAGTGATGGTAATACAATATGCACACAGATGTGTATGTCCGTGTTAATTTCAGGAAGAAGGTGTGAGCTTTAGCAAGACATTCAAGAAAGGCTTCTTGTAGGAGATGGTACATGAGGAAAGCGAGAAGTTAATAAACATTTATAGAAATACCTTCTAAGCACCCAGTATACAAAAAGAGGCAAAAGACAATCCTTTCCCTCAAGGAACTCACATTCTAACGGGAGAGACAATTAACAAATAACTATGTATGGACAAGCTACAGAGAGGATGAACTGGAAATAACCAACAGTTGGAAACAATCAACATTGCCTTCCATTTCACATTTAAGCAACAATTCTTTCTAGTTTCGCAGGATAATATACACATACCATACACAACACACATGTGTATATGTGCATACATGTGTGTTGCATACACATGTGAAATAAGAAACTTACCCAGATTTATATATAGATATATAAAGAAATCATTCAGATACATGTCTTAGAGTAAAGTGCTTTAGTCTGCATACATTCATTTTCCAGTCATTTCATTAATGCCTGACTCTTTGTGACCTCATTTGGGATACTGGAGTGGCCTGCCATTTCCTTCTCCAGCTGCATATATTACCATGTAATAATAATAGTTAACATGTATATAGTCCTTTAAAGTTTGTATAGGACTTTACAAGTACCTCATTTTATCCTCACAACAATCTTAGTAGTAAGTGCTATTTATCATCCCCATTTTATAGTTGAGGCAACTGAGGCAGACAGAAGCTAAGTGGTCACACAGGATCACACAGCTAGGATTGGAACTTCTCTTCCTGATTCCAGGTCCAGTTTTCTATCCTTGAGATACCTAACTTGCCTATAGAAATATTATAAAACATACATAATATTATGTACATAACACGTTACATGTAATATTATTCTGATATTAGCTGACACGTACGTAGTACTTAAAAGTTTGCAAAATTCTTTCCATCTCATATCATTTGATCCTCACCTCAGTCATGTGACTATTTTTACTTGCATTTTACAGATGAGAATGAGAGAAGTAAAATGACCTTGCCAGGGTCACATAGTACGTGTAAGAGGCAGGACTCAAATGAAGGTCTTCCTGACGTTCTGAATCTTTGGAAAATAGAAGTCAAAATCCATAGGAGCAGGGTCAGTCTTACACAGACAAAGCTGCCAGTGTATGTCATTATTTTTAAAAAAGTGTAGAAACACCTGCTCCCAGTCTACTGCAGAATAATGAGGGATTGACCTACTCTTGCCTTTCCAGTGTTCATTGAATTTTCTACCTTCTAAACACCTCTTTCTCTTGCTTTCAGCTTCTCATTATCACTGCCCTCCAGCTATACTCCTGGAAAAGAACCTCTCCAAACCCCTCTTTCCAACTCCAGCCCAATCTGTCAGTGGCCCAAGCTGAGGTGTTACAATGAGAAGGTGATTCAGGGAATTGGAGGTGAGCACTGGGCTCCCATCTTCAGCTTCTAATTGGTGAATCTCTTATTGCTTCTAAAGGTGACAGATCTTTTTATGGGCCCATTCTCTGGGAGCAAATATGAAACCCTATCAGGAAGGGGTTTTAAAAAACAAAAGCAAACCCCAGAGTGTCTGACATACCAAGCTTCTCTCTTAGCTGAAAGGCCAAGTGCAAAGAGATTCCTATAATTGGAAAATTTCACATTCACAGGCCACACAGGGGACACTATCCTTTTTAATTTGGTGGCCTAGAAATATAACTACCCCAGAGTCATTTTCAAATGTAACTGAGAATGTCATCCCTAAGAGGGCTGCTTTTCTGACAGAGGTGGACTTTTTGGAATATACTTGACCTCAGACTTTAGAGCCACTTAATTCAACTCTCTGAAACCCAGTTTCCTCATCTGTAAAATGGGGATACTGATATTTTTGCTGCCTAATTCCCAGAGTGCTTTGTAAACTTCAAAGCACTATATAATTCTGAATAGATAATACATTGTTAGGTATATTAATTATTATTATGTTATTATGGACATTATTCCAGTTCGGAATGTGGTTTCTCTTTTGTTTCAGACGATTTTTTAAAAATATGTTTTTGTCCCCACATTCAGTAAACCACAAACCTGAAGCCCTATGTATGTGCTTACAAACCGTCCAGGTTATATTCCTTAAAAATATTCCGGTGGGGCATTGTTTTGGGTTCTCTCATTCTGCCCAAGTAGACCAAACTAACAAAATGTTTCACTGGGCTGTTTGGCATCCATTTTCTAGGAAATAAGTGTTTCTAGGATTTACACAGTGATTCATGCCTAGCCAATTTTCTTGCTACTTTTCATAAGGATTTATCACAAGCTAGTTCTTTACATCTTCTGCTGCTATTCATAAACCTCTAGCTGCTGAAGTACCCGTACTTCCACTACCAAAGAGAAAAAAAGAGGTCATTTCCAGACATGGAAAATTTGGGGCAATTATTTAGAGATCGAGCTTACTAGGAGATTGAGAGAATTACTCACAGTGTAAGCCTGCCTAGGATCATTAAACAGAAATCTCTTGCAGGCTAGCAGATACAAGTTATTTTCAAACACACAAAGAATATGTTATTTTGGTAGTGTGGGAAACTCCAAGTATGGGAATTCCTTCCACCAGTACACATTGCAACCCATTTAATACCTCAAGACTCAACTTAGAAACTCCTTGTTGCCTTTAAGATAAAATGCAAACTTATATGTTTGGTGTTTAAAGTCCTTTAAAATCTAACTCCAGCCTCCCTTTCCAGGCTTATTCTAGATTTCTCCTTCCATGTGCTTTACATTCTAACCAGACTGATACAAGACAAGTCACCTCTCTCTGGGTCTTTACAATGCTCTGTCCCCTGTGCCTGGAATGCTCTCCTTCCTCGCCTTCACCCCTTTGAATTCCTGACTTCTTTTGAGCTTAAACTTGAGGACCTCTGCTTATCTGAAGCCTCATTTCTCTTGGTTGTGCCCCACAGGGCCAAACAGAATAATGAAAATCCCTTGTTCACATAATAGCCCTTCGAAGACTCAGTCAACCAGCAGGTCCCTCCTAATGTTTCTCTTTTTCCCAGCTAAACAGTCCCATTTTTTTTTTAGTCAGTCCTCACATGAACATGGCTCCAAGATCCCTTTACCATCCCAGCTGCCCTCCTCTGGATTTGTCTCAATTTGTCAATAGCTTTTAATATGCAGTGCCTGCCAGTGAATACAATACTCTGAATGTGGTCTGAGGGGAATATCGCTCTTCTTGTTTTTGACACTAGAAGTAATGCAGCCCAAGATTCCTTTTTGCTTCAGCTGCCATCACACTGATGACTCATATTTAGTTTGCAGTCCATTTAAGCCCCCAGAGTAACTGATACTCGAAGAGTTGATGTGATCCAATAGAAAGAATTCTCGATTGTGTAGTCCTTTCTCTCTGCTTGTAATCCTGATTCTGCTACTTGCTAGCTGTATGACTATTGACAAGGCACTCAACACTAGATCAGTCTTCAGTTATGTCATATGTAGAATGGGGCCAATAATACCTGTTTTATGGAATGAATGTTTCAGTGAATAATATGAGAGCTTTGAAAATGGGAAAGTTCCATTCACATAATGATAACAGTATCTACATAGAGTTTTAAGATTTGCAAAGCACTGTACAAATATTGTCTTATTTGATTCTCATAACTACTAGTAGGTGTCCGAGGTCAAATTTGGCCTGACTCGAAGACTGAAACTCTATCTACTGTACCACCTTGCTGCTTCTATGTAATATATTAGGATAATCATTATAGAAAGTCTACTAAGTTTCCTCATCAGTAAAATGAATTGGAAAGGGAAATGCCAAAGTATTGCCAAGAAAACCCCAAATGGGGTCACAAAGAGTTGGATACAACTAAAAATGACTGGTCACTGTTTGCCTCAGTGTCTCCATCTGTAAAAGGAACTAGAGAAAGAAATGGCAAGATATTCCAGTATCTTTGCCAAGAAAACCCCAAATGGGGTTACAAAGAGTTGAACACCACTAATAATGACTGGTTACTGTTTGCCTCCGTTTCCCTTATCTGTAAAATGAGCTGGAGAATGAAATGGTAAATCACTCCAGTATCTTTGCCAAGAAAACCCCAAATGGGGTCATAAAGAGTTGGATACAACTAAAAATGACTTGTCACTTAACCCTGTTTGCCTCAGTTTCTTCATCTGTAAAAGGAACTAGAGAAGAAAATGACAAAGCAATCCAGGATCTTTGCCAAGAAAACCCCAAATGGGGTTGCAACAAGTCAAACTTGACAGAAACGACTCAAGAACAAAAACAACAACAAATGCTAAGTATATACTTGTTCCAACCAATTTAACATACCAGTTTCTATGGCCAAGTCAGATTATGTTAATGAAGAAAGTTTTAGAAAGTCATAGAATTTCTGAGTTAGAAGAGATTTTAAAGGACATTTAACCCAACCTCTCATCTCATGCAGAAACCCTCTCTGATGTTCCTGATATGTGTACCTTTAATGTCCACTGGAACACATCCAGTGATAGAAACTCACTACCATACTTTTTATTATTATTTATTAATTATAAAAAAAAAACTTCCTTATAATGGGTTGAAATCTGCCTCCCTGCATGGTACTTTCCACCCATCGTACTTATAATCACTTCTGAAAATTAAAAAAAAACATTGGTTTATCCCTCTTCCATATGATGATTCTTTAAATACTTGATGATAGTTATTGTAACCCTAAGTAAAACTTCTCTAGGCTCATGAGCACCAGTTCATTCAATAAATCCTTAAACGATACTTTATTTTCATAATGTCCTTCTTAAAACATGTCACCTCTATTACTCTTTTGACTAAAACTGAGTTAGACAGATTTAGTGCTGGGTCTAGAGTGAGGAAGACTCATCTTCCCGAGTGCAAATCTGACCTCAGACACTAACTGTGTGATCCTGGGCAAGTCACTTTACCCAGTTTGCCTCAGTTTCCTCCTCTGTAAAATGAGCTGGAGAAGGAAATGGCAAACCACTCCAGTATCTTTGCCAAGAAAATCCCAAACGTATCACGAAGTGTTGGATACAATGAAAAACAACAAACCTGTACAGTTGAGTTTTCAAATAATTTAATTGTGGGAGTTGGCATTAATTCCTACCAAATTTCATATTTCCAGGTTTTGTCTACTGGTCTTACCTTTTGAGATACCTGGATTCTATAATACACCAAAATTATTGTCTCTTCCTACCCCATACTCATCCTTTTCTCATCAGCAAATTAACTAATGTTCACTCATGACCAGGTTACTAGTAAAAATGTTGACCAGAGTAGGAAGAAAGATAGAGTCTCAAGGCATATTCCATAGGTTTATATCTATTCAATGGAAAGTGTGGTACAGTGGAAAGAGCAGAGTCAGAGGACCTGGATTCAAATCCTGCCTCTGATACTTCAGTTAACAGTCAAACAGGGTTTATCAAATACCTAACATGTGCCAAGAATCGTGCTGGGCACTAGGGATACAAATCCTCACAATAAGCTTACATTCTAATCGGTGAGACACCAGGTACATATACACAATATATACAAGCATATATACACAACAAATACAACTACCTGCAGAATAGTTAAATAGAAAGTATTTGGGGGAGAAGGTGCCAGTAGCTGGGGAAATCAGGAAAGGCTTCATGTAGAAGATGGTGCCTGAGATTCATTTTAAAAGGAGAGAGGAATCTTTGAGACAGAGGTGTAACTGCAAGTACCCTGGCATACCTAGGATAGCCTGCTTGCACAGGTTCTTGGATCTGCTTTTCTAAAGGGAAAGCAACTTTTAAGGGGTCAATAATCTACTTTAATTACATTCACTAGTTCAGGGGAAAAGTCAGCACCTTGAATGTCAGAGAAAATAGAAGCAGAGAAATTAGCACGAAGGCCAACAGACTCTTGACTGCCTAAATCAGAGCAATATTGCTATATGCTTTACATACACCACTGGACCAAGAGAGCCCTTACATTGGAGCTGTCGGGGGTCTGAACATATGGCCACTGTCTCTTCCAGGGAATCACAAGGCCCTTCTCATAAGCGAGCCCCCAAAGTAAAACACCAATTCAAGAGTATATATAAACTTCTCAGAGCCAGAAGGCACCACAACCCTTATGACTCAGTGTCTAATCAACTTAGTACCAAAAGGTGTGAAAGCCTTCCTACAAGCAAGCCTCTCCTATGCAAGCTTCTCTTTAAGTAAGCTCCTCCCCCAATGGGCTCCATGTGAGGCCTGTTAATGGTAGGGGAAGATCTTATTCAATTAACATTACAAGAGGGAAGGAGGAAACCCATTCTACACGTGGGAGCTGAACATTGCAAAGGCACAGAGAAGGGAGAGACATAAGGCAAGTATACAGACTAATTAGGAGGCTGTTGCACTAATCTAGTGGAGAGGTGCTAAGGACCTGAACTAAGGTGTCAGCTGTGTGAGTATAGAAAAAGGAGTGGATGTAAGATGGATGGGAAAGGAGGTGTGAAGGAGAGTAAGCTATCTAGGAGAACACTAAGATTGTGAATTTGAGGCACTAAAAAAGGATGTTGGTACCTCTGATGGGGGCAGCTAGGTGGCACAGTGAATAGAGTGTTGGGCATGGGGTCAGGAAGACTCATCTTCCTGAGTTCAAATCTGGCCTTCAACACTTATTAGCTGTTTGATTCTGGCTAAGTCATTTAAGCCTGTTTGCTTCAGTTTCCTCATCTGCAAAATGATCTGGAGAAGGAAATGGCAAGCTACTCCAGTATCTTTACCAAGAAAACCCCAAATGGGGTTACACAGAGTTGGACATGACTGAAAAATGACTGAATAACAAAAAACTTCTGACAGAAATGGGAAACTTGTAGGACATTGGACGAATCACTTAGCTTCCCTGAGCCTTAGTTTCCTTATCTGTAAAGTGAGTTGGGGAGGTTGGACAAGAAGCCTTTTGACAAGCAAAACACTTTTGAGAATGGGCAGGGAGAAAGGAGAGAGAGAATAGGATGAACAGGGAAAATAGGATGGAAGGAAATACATAGTAATCAGAATGGCGAAAAAAATTTAATAGCAAATTTCTCTGATAAAGACCTCAGTTCTGAAATATATGAAGAATAGAATCAAATTTATAGAAATAAGAGCCATTTCTCAATTGATAAATGGTCAAAGGATATAAACAGGCAGTTTTCAGATGAAGTAATCAAAGCTACCCATAGTCATATGAAAAAATGCTGAAAATCACTAAAAATTAGAGAAACGCAAATTAAAACAACTCTGAGTTACCACCCTAAATTTGTCAGATTAGCAAGTATGACAGAAAATGAAAATGACAATGTTGGAGGGGATGTGGGAAAACTGACACTAATGTACTGTTGGTGAAATCATGAACTGATTTAGCCATTCTGAGGAACAATGTTTTCTGAATGAGGGGGGAGGAGGAAAAGGAGGGAGGGAGAGAATTTGGAATTCAGAAATTTAAAAAAAAATGTTAAAAATTGTTGTTACATGTAATTGGAGAAAAATAAAATATTAAATTAGATGGCTTCTGACATTCCTTCCAGCTCTAGTTTTATGATTTTGAATATAGTGATTCAACAAATTATAAATGCAAATTAAAATTCAATAAATATTTATTGAAAATCTGAGCTTGGCAATGTGCTAGGTGCCATGGATACAAAGATTAAAAAAATGCAGTCCTTTATCATCAAGGAGTTTGCAGTCTAATAGAGGAATGAGACAAGTACAAAAATCAATATGATAAAAGGTATAATGTCCTAAGAGTAAATGAAAAGTCTTGGGGGGAAAAAAGGTTATTTACAAATCTGAGGAGACTGAGTTCCTTTTCAACTGAGGGAATCAGAAAAATCTTCATGAAAGAGGTGACAGTTGTGTATTGGGTCTCAAAGAGAGGAAAGAATTTTAAAAGGTAAAGAAGTAAAGGGAAGCTACTCCAGGCACAGGGGTTGGTCTACATAAATACAAAAAGAATGCAGGATGATGTAAAAGAAGTAGATTTAGCAGTATCAGATCTTAAACTATATTATGAAATGAAAGCACAGTTGAAGTGTAAAAAGAATAAGTTTGATTATTTTAAATTACAATTTTTTTTTTTTTGGAGGGCAATTGGGGTTAAGTGACTTGCCCAAAGTCACATGGCTAGCAATTGTGTCGTGTCTGAGGCTGATTTTGAACTCAGGTCCTCCTGACTCCAGGGCCAGTGCTCTATTCACTGTACTACCTAGCCTCCCCCAAAGACTTAGATTTATGAAGGAAGATGCTCTCTACATTCAGAGAAACTGATGAGAGGAGGAAATAAGCATAATATGGCCATATGTGTATATACATGTATATATATGTATGAGTGTATATGTGTGTATATTTATAGATGTTTATGTATACACACACACATATATATGTACATACACATATACATATATATCCATCCTTAATTGTAGCCTTCTTTACAGTGGTGGCAGTGGGGGAGGGAGAGGAACAATAAAGCTAAAAATGCATAGTAGAGAACAAAAGAAAACCAACAAGGAAGCAAAGAAAAGCTAGGTAGCTTTGAAAATAATGCATAATATTTATTATATAAGTTTTCTTGAAATGGAAATTTATTCTTTTTTATTGAATCCTCTCTTATAGTTTGCTGTGTACATGGCAATAATTTTATTCTCTTTTCTTATTTTGTATTTAATTTCAAAATTTTAAAAAATCATAAAAAAAAGAATTCAAGCAAAGCTAAAAAAAAAATGCAGAATGAGATGAGGACATGGTTTGGCTATAGCAGAGTATATGAATGGAAGGGGAATAAAACAAGCCTGGAAAAGTACAATAAATTGGTACCAGATTATGGAGGACCTTTAATGTCAGCCTAATAGTTTATAGTGACATGGTCAGATTTGAGCATCTAGAAAATTATTTTGATAGCTTTGTGAAAGATGTATTTTAGAAGACCTCTCTTAGAAGCAGGAGGCTATTTCAATAGCCCAGGTAAAAGGTCATAAAGATTATGAAATAAGATATTGGAAGCATGAGTGGAAAGGATGGGCTGGAGAAATATTGTCATGTAGAATCAACAGTATTTGATAACTAGATCCCAATCCACTAAACTTTTTTCTTATTTAGCCTATATGTCTCCATTTTCTGCACAAATATCATGAATAATTAGCTAAATGCTTTGCTGAAATTCATATCCAATATCTATAGTATTTTCTTGATTTCATCTAGCAACCCTGTCCAAAAGGGAAATGAGGTTAATTGGCATTCCATATCCTTGGTGAACTAATTTTGACTTTTAGTGTTTATTATTTTCTTTTCTGAGTGCTTTCAAATCATATATTTAATAATCTACCCAGGAATTTGTTGAGGATGAACATTAAAGTCACCAGTACATAGTTTTCTTAGCCTACTTTTTTGTGCTATGTCATGTTTGAAGGTTTATCAGACCTTCTGAAGAAAAGACAGAAGGCTAGAAATATTTCTGTGTATTTCTAATATTAATGCATGTTACATATTAAACTGCATGAAAATTATAAGCTTTTTAAATCCAAGAACACAATAATTTATTTTTGTTAGCAGGTACATGATATAGTGTTGCTGTCTTAAGTTAATCTGAAAAAAGTAGTTCAGAACATTAAGATTTGATTTATATTTCTTTTTTAAAGGATGAATGAACATAAGAACATGAAAATGACATTAAAGAGATATTTAAAAGCATATATTTTAGGGAATGAGAATCTTCTGATAGAATATTAATGATACTTTTACCTTGCATAACTCTTATAGCTGTGAACATTAAAACAGTTGGATGAAATAATGAAAAGCTGGAGAGAACTAACTGCATGGAGGGTGAGTGGGTGGGATTTTCAAAGAGACACTGATTTTCTAAAGTAAAAAAGTCTGAAATTTCCATTTACTTCAGCAGTTGTCAGTGAATCCCAGATACTGGAAAGAGTGATGATTTGGAATAAGGAACCCTTAAGTACAGATCCTACCTCTAATACCTATTTGCTGTGATTCATTTATTACTTTCTCCTGGTTCCCCTACTATTTCTCTGATCACTCATCCTCAGTCTCCTTTGCTGGATCTTCATTCATTTCATGCCCACTAACCATGATTATCCCACAGTGCTGTGCTGGGGCCCTATTTTCTTCTCCTTCTAACCTCTTTCACTTGGTGATCTCACAGGCTCCCATGGATTTAATCGCCATTTCTGCACTGATTTTTAAAGGTATTTACATTTTTATCTTTCTGCTGACCTCTTGCATCTCCCACTTCTTTTGGACACTTAGACACACACACATGTTTTCTTGCAACAGAAATTAATTTTTTTATATTAAATCCTTCTCTTATGGTCTGCTGTGTATACGGCACATTTTGCATCCAAGTATTTTGTATTTAGGTAAAATTTCATATTTAAGTAAAATTAAAATAAGTAAAGTAAAATTGAAATAATTTACAAAGAAAAAAAAGAAATTGGCAAAGCTAAAAAAGGAATGCAGGATGAAATAAGGACATAATTTGGCCATAGTAGAGTACACAAAGGGAAGGGGAGTAAAGCAAGCCTTATTATATTAGATAGAATTATATGTCCCATAGATATTTTAAGCTCAACATGTCCAAAACTGAATTCATTATCTTTTGCCCAAAATTTTCCTCTCTGCCTAACTTCTCTACGACCATCCTTCCAGTCACCCAGACTTGTAATATAAGAGTCATCAGTAGAGTTGTCAATCTTGTTTACTCCCCCATATCCAATTTATTGCCAGCGTCTGTTAACTTTTACCTTCATAACATCTCTTGTATATGCCCCCTTCTCTCCTCTGACCCTGCCACCACTCTGGTGCAGACCCTCATCACCTCACAATTGCAATAGCCTGTTGGTTGGTCTCTCTACCACAAGCCTCTCCTCACTCTAGTCTTTCCCCAATTCAGTCATCGAAATGATCTTCCTAAAATGCAGGTCTGATTATTTAATACTCACCCCCACCACTTCCTGCTTCTTTCTACCCCTAATCAGTAAACTGTAGTGACTCCCTATCATCTCCAGGATCAAATATAAAATTCTTCATTTGGCATTCAAAACCTTTCATAACCTGTTCCATTCCCTACCTTTCCAATCTTCTTACATCTTCCCAGTCTTATAGTCATCATCCAATGACCCTGACTTCATTGCTTTTCCTAGAAGAAAACATTCCATTGCCTAATGCCAGACATTTTCATTGGTTGTCACCATGCCTGGAATGATCTCCTTCCTCATCTATGCCTCTCTTCAAGTCTTAGCTAAAATCTCACCTCTGTGGGAACCCTTTTCTGATTCCTCTTTATTCCAGTACCTTCCCTCTCTTTACTATTTCCATTTTGTCCTGTATATAGTTTGTACATAGTTGTCAATACATTGCCTCTCCTATTATACTGTAAACTGCTCAAGATCAGGGCTGTCTTTTGCCTTTCTTTTATCCCTAGCACTTAACATTGTGACCAGAACAGTAGGTGCTTAATAAATGTTTATTGACTGACACCCCTCCCCCACCTCAATTTCCATACCTAAAAAATGATAATAACAATACTTGAAGTAGAATGTAAGCACCTGGAGGTCAGGGATCATTTAACTTTTTTCTATGAAACGGATTTTACTTTGCTTTCCTCAAATTTGTCTGGCATTTCTTATTCAGTCTCTTTTGCTAAATTATTAACACAGATCCTGCCCCACCCCAACCATGGATGTCCCCCAAAACTTTGTGCTGATATTATCTTTTCCTTCTGTACTTCCTCTTTCTTGATCTCATCAACTCCCATAGTTCAATGATCATCTCTATTGAGATCATTCAAAACTCTATATGTCAGTTCTACTTTTTCACCAGAACTTCATTTTTATATCACCAACTACCTATTGGATACCTCCAACTCTGTCATATAGGCATCTTAAACTCAACATATTCAAAATGTAAATCATTATCTTTCTCTCCCAAACCCACCCCTTCTTCTAACTTCTTGATTTCAAGGGCACCATCATCCTTCCAATCACTCAGATTTACAATCTTGGAGCCATCCTTGATTCTTCATCTTCCCTCAAATTGTCCCTTCCCATCCAATCAAGTTGACCTTCCCTTAAACTGCCCCTTCCTTTATCTAATTAGTTTCTAAAATTTTGTGCTATCTAACTCTTATAACAACTTTCTCAGTCATCTATTAGATTGTAAGCTTCTTTAAGGGAGGAACTGTCTTTTGCTCCCCAGTGCTTTGCACATAGTAGGCTCTTAATAAATGTCGATTGATTTATCTCTTTCATTCTCATTCACATCACCCTAAGTCAGGATCTTATTACCTCTCCTCTGAACCATGATACTAGCTTCTTAATTCATCTCCTCTGAACCATGATACTAGCTTCTTAATTCATCTCCTTGACATCTTTCAGATAACTGCCAATTGATATTCCTAAAGCACAGGCCACTCTTCTTGCCTAAGATTATGAGTGGCAGAAATGAATTCAAACCCAGGCCTTCTGATTCCAAGGCTAGAGCTTTGAACCACCACATCTCATGTTTTACCTACACTATGTGAATAGAACTCTCTCATAGCCAGCATGATACAACCTCTTGTGAAGGGGTCTAAGGAAGGGTTGGTGATGCTTTATTTTCCTTTCTGATATTCCTGAATTAGAAGTGGCCTCAAAGAATTGGAAATTGAGGAGATGACTATCAGTTGAGGAATAGCTAAACAAGTTGTAGTATGTGAATGTAATGGAATACTATTGTGCTATAGGAAATGATGAGCAGGCAGACTTCAGAAAAACCTGGAAACACATGAACTGATGCTGAGTGAAGTGAGAAGAACCAGGAGAACACTATACTTAGTAACAGCAACACTGTGCAATGACCAACTTTAACAGACTGTAATGGGAATGTAAATTTTTAAGATCTTCCCTGCCCCTAGGCTAAAGTGCACCTGGAGCCTGGGGTGGGAGGCTTGTTTTTCAGTAGATACTTCTTGATTGGCCAGTGAGTCAATAAGGTTGTTACATTCTCTGAACCAGGAGAAGGCTATATAAGCCCTGATGTGTAGCTTTGTTTTGGGGCTTACTTTGAGAAGTGTTCTGTTATTTGATCTGGATTCTGGGAAGCCGTTGTTGAGAGCCCCCCCTTGGCTTTGAAAAACCCAGATGTTGCTTTGGTATGGATGTAATGTAATGGTTAGACAGTTTGAAAACTGTCTACTTGATCTGTTTCTCTGTCTTGATAATTCTGTCTGTATATTCTGAAGTTCGGGGTGCTGACCTTTTTCCCTTGAACGAGGTAAACGATACGTGTTTGACTGATTAAAGTAAGCTTGTTAATCCATTTTGAGTTGCTTTCCTTTATCAAAGCAGATCCAAGAACCTGTATTGGCAGCCACCCTAGGGACGCTGGGGTACTTGCCGCTACACAGACTTAGCTCTTCTCAGCAATTTAATGATCTAAGATACTTCCAAGGGATTCGTGATGAAAAATGCTATCCATATTCAGAGAAAGAACTATGGAGTCTGAATGCAGATTGAAGCATACTAATTTCTCTTTTTTGTTGTTTTTTTCTTTCTTGTGGTTTTTCCCTTTTGTTCTGATTCTTCTTTCACAACATGACTAATGTGGAATTATGTTTAATATGATTGTATATGTATAGCCTATATCAGATTGCATACCATCTTGAGAAGCAAGAGGGAAGAAAAGGAGAAAAAAAGTCACTTGGTACTCAAAATCTTCTAAAAGTGAATGTTGAAAACAATCTTTGCATGTAATTGGGGAAAAATAGAACACTACTAAATGGGGAAAAAAGAAGTGGCCTCTAACATGGAACACATCACTAAGAGGGAGAATGGGAAATATGCTGTTGAATGAATGAATAAAATGTGTAGTTTTAAGACTTTCTGCCCTAAAGCAGCAATGTCAGTAGTTCTAAGTGTCCTGCTGGAAGCAATTTAAGGGTCCTCATTCTCATAATTGAAAGAATCTGGGCCAATGAGTTGGGCCCAGAATTGAATAGGAAAAGATAGTCAAGATATATTTAAAGTTGAGAAGTTGTATAGTACCTGCCCTCTTCCTCCCCCCTAATCACTTCCTTTTGCATTATTAATCTCTTAGGGATATTACATGCCAATCAATCAATCAACCTGGCAAACATTTATTAACTACACACTATGTTCTAAGTACTATGATAAGTGCAGGTGATACAAAGATAAAAGGGAAGTAATTCCTGCCTTCAAGAAGCTTACATTTTATTGGGGGGAGACAGCATACATCATATGCATATAGTTTTATATAAAACACATATGAAATAAATATCATGTGATAGAGAGGGTAGAGTAATGGAAGTTGGCAATCAAGAATTTTCTTGATGTAAAAGGTGGCAATTGAGTTGACTCTTGGCAAAAAAAAAAAAAACCCAAGTGAATCAAATAGGGGGAGGGGAGGAAAGAGTACATTCCAATCATGGTCAGCAAGTATAGTTATGGAGATGGGAAATGGAGGAACTTATAAAAAGGCCAAATTGACCAAACATAGATTTCAAGAAGAGGAGGGCGAGATAGGTTTGGGCAACGTTGTGGATGGTAAATGCCAAATAGAGGAGCTCATATAAGGTGCCAGTATAGTAGGGAGCCATTAGATTTATTGACATGGTCATTCTCTTGCTTTTTAAGAAAATAATTATGTCATTTATGTGGAAAATGGATTGGAATAGGTAAAGGCTTGAGGAAAGGACCAATTAGGAGGCTTTAGGAAAGCCCCCTTTAGGAAAGAGTTAATGAGAAAGGGTTGTGGCTTTATGGGTGGAGAGAAGGTAATGAATGGGAGAAATGTTGTCAAGTATGAAACGATAGTAATCATGGAATAACATATTCTAGATGAATCAAAATGACAAGGAAGCCAAAGGGCAAAGAAGAGATGGTGAATTTTGGTAGGTTTAGATTTGCTGCTAGTAATGTATGACAAGCATGTGAAAGGTGGTCTGTAAAAGTCATCACTGAATATATCTATATGACAAGAAGAGGAAGTGAGATTGTTACATAGCTAGTGAGAGAAAACAGAAATTAAGGGCTACAGTCACACATCCTCTCCCCCCAAAATATGAAAAAAAAAATCAGTGGAGGGCATCAAGCACACTGAATGGATACTCTACAGATTTATGAAAAAAATATTAAAACTCCCATAGAATAAGAAGGCAAAGAAGGGTGTTCCGATCTACATAAATAAAGAGATTACCCACCCTGAGGACCTTAAGGATTGTTCACAGCATCAAAGTAAAAAAGAATCTCTTCCTGATGTATGTTTGTAGAATTTTCAGTTTTTTTTTTTTGTTATGATGAGTTTTCTTAAAGAGAAGATACCTGTACTTGGCCCCTACATCCAGCTCTAGCTGTCCAAAAGTACAACGTAACATTATTTTATTTTTTAATAATAAGATTTTAATATTTTAAAATCATAATAATTGGGAGTAGAAGTATCTTTACAAATCTTAAGTGGTCATTTGTGGGGAAAATTTACATTCATTTGACATATATTTATTAAATACAAGATACTAATGGAGTTGAAAAGATGAATAAGACTTAAATCCTGCTCTGAAGGAGCTTATAATCTAGCAGGGAAGATAGATATAGTGCACATAAACAGCTAAAATAAAAAAAAAACAAGTCAGTATGATAAGTGCATTACTCAGGTATGCACATATTATTTTGCAAGTTCTGAGGAGGGACAGATGGGAGAGGTGATGAAATACTTCAGAGATAAACTGGCAATTCTCTGGGTGCGCTCTTATTTGGTTAAATCTAGCATTGCCCTCCTTCTTCCCTTACGGACAGTCTCCCCCACAGTGACCTCATGGGGTTCTAGAGTCTCCACTAATAGTAGTCAGGGCTTGAAGGTCTCTATCCCTTCCCCCAATACATAAAGGGGAGCTCCTGGTGTTCTCTCTCCCATGGGTTTTATGTCCCAAAGCTGTCTTTCCTCTTGTTGTATTGTTGGCACGCATGTCACAGTGCATTCATTGCACATAGTAGGAATCAATTTGAATTTAATGGCACAATTAGCAGTAACAGGATTGGAGAAGGTAGAAAAAGGGGGTTAAGGAGATCGAAGAGGGAGCAAATACTAAAAGGCAGCAATAGAGAAAGGAGGAATTCCTGTGGCCATGTGGCTGTGGCAGCCACTAAGTAATGGAAATAAGTAATGGGGACCTAAATTGAGGACTTACTAGATATCCAAGGAAGTGCTTTTTCCTTCAGAGTATTCATCTTGGGCTCATTTATTGTAATGATGCTGTCAAGTCAGAAAATAAACTCTTTGAGCGTAGGCATTTTAAATTGGAATTTATAAAGGCACTATTGGTGTACTAGACAGAGAGCTGGCCTCAGGAAGGTCTAGGTTCAAGTCTCCTAAAAATGTCATTTAATCTCTCAATGTCCCAGGCAGCTCTCTAGGACAATAAATTGTAGAGCAGGTATTCATCTTCTTTGACAGAGAGTTACCTCAATTGGAGTTCCCCATAGCAACGACAGGGCAGTTAGGTGGCACAGTGGATAGTGTGCTGGGCTTGGAGTCAGGGAGACTTGAGTTCAAATCTAGCTTCAGACATTAACAAGTTGTATTATCCTGGGAAAGTCACTTAAACTTGCTGGAGAGGGAAACGGCAAACCACTCCAATATCTTGGCCAACAAAAATCTCAAGTGGGTTCACAAAAAGTTGGACATGACTGAAATGACTGAACAAAAAATAGTGATGACATTGCAAGATTGACATAATTTTTAGTGCTTAATTTAGAGTAATATAATATTTTTGTGTGATAATCTAAACTTAAGACTTCTAATTCAATACCACATGCAGAAGGAAGCAAAAGAAAGCAAGCAAGAAATAAAAGTCACATTTTAAATTCACCACAACTAGATTTTAGACTTTCTCCTTCTTTGCACTAAATAATCTGGAACCCTTTCAGGACCAGACAATAACTGAATGGAAAAATTTTTTGATAACCTTCCAATGTATCTTATTTCTAGGACTTTGTATAGTAATGCACAGTATTTGGGGAATGGCCGTAGTTGATGATTAAAAACAATCCATGATAGTTGTATGTATATAGAGCTTAAATTTTTTTTTTCTAACAAGAACTAGTGGGCTATATGTCCACATTTTAAAAGCAAAGTGCTTTACATTGATTAGAATTAAAAACTTAAAAAAATCAACCTGAGTACTCTCACATTCTAATAAAATTAATTTTTTAGACTAAATAGTTATAAGGTTGTTTTTTTTAATAAAGACTAGAATTTTTTTTTCTTATTTAATTGGCTGGTCATTAGAAAAAATTACCAACACTTTCAATTCTATCTATATTTCTCTTTAATTTTTTTAGGGAAATTTACAGTGGCTAGTGGTAATTGACGAAATCATAGAAAGAAAAGGTTTCTTAAACCTTTGTAGAGGAATCATCTTATTAGCCCATTTCTGATTGTATCTGAGGGTTCACCATGGTAGGTAGGGTTGAGCCAG
The DNA here is from genome assembly GCF_028583685.1 of Petaurus breviceps papuanus. Lineage (NCBI taxonomy): Eukaryota > Metazoa > Chordata > Mammalia > Diprotodontia > Petauridae > Petaurus > Petaurus breviceps. Next base: position 32,077,289 of record NW_027187391.1, read on the forward strand.
TAGGCGGTGCTGCAGGGCTGCCTGGGAGGTGCACATGGGGTGATCTGTTGGAGAAGGCAGAAGGCAAATTAAGAGAAAAGAGTCATTTAGTGATGTGAATCCAAGCTGGGGCACTAATCAAAATGAACAGAGCACAGAACAAAACAAGATTGAGGTTGGCAGTGAGAGATCCAGGGGTTGGTAGGAAGGATGGATGTCGCCAGATGGCTGGATACAATAGTTAGGTAGGTTTCAGGTGAACAAGTTGTCCCAGCAATGCTTTGCTTTCATGTGAAACTATTTAAGGAGAATGCCAAGGAACAATTGGCACTTTTTAAAAAAAGCATTCTGATCCACTCAGGGATTATGCTCTCCCCCTAAAATCACCCTGTTATCTATCTTGTGTATGTATCCATTGACAGCATAAAAGCTCCTTGAGGGCAGAGATGGTTTTATTTCTGTCTAGTACTCCCCAGTTCCTGACACAATGCCTGGCATATAGTAAGTGCTTATGGATTGATTCCCTCTCACTATGCGGGTGTAGCATTCCAAAATAAGGGCTGTTTTGCTTTATACAAATTCAAATAAAAACCTAACTCACCCAACAAATACAGTCAACAAATATATTATTTCAATTATTAAAAGGTTCTTTAATTTTTAAATGAGTCATCATGAACTTTCTTTAAAGAATACCCTTCCTAGTGCAATTAAAATATGAATTCAACTGTAAACATTTGAATTCACACAATTTTTTATGAACACATCTATTTTTGAAAACAAAGCACACCTATTCAAATGAGCCAAATTTATTGCTGTTGCAAGTCAGATAACATTTTAGAGCTTTAAAAGAGTTCTGAACACTGGAAATGGGGGGGGGTCTGAAGATATAGAACTAAATAGTTTATTACCATATTTATTGCACTATATTACCATATTGCACAATTGCTACCCACTTCCCCCCTTCCCTTGATATTTTCTTTTAAAATAGACCAGGTGGGAGGAATTATGTGAACATCTGGTAATAATTTTCATTAATCTTTATGCGATTGTCACCCTTACTTATGCAAGAACAGTAACTCAACCAAAGTCACATAAAAATCAATCACTGGTCCAATTCACTGGAATCTAGACCTCCTGACACTTCCTTCTCTCTGCATCCAGCTTTGAAATAGACTGAAATATATATATATATATATATATATATATATATATATATATATATATACACCGTGTTTCCCCGATAATAAGACCTATCCCGAAAATAAGCCCTCCCCTTACTGTGTAAGATTCCTCTAAAATAAGCCCTCCCCCGAAAATAAGCCCTATTGAGATTGCTACTGTAGTGAAGGTGATCCCCTGCGCTACACACTACATTACGGTACCCTCTGTATGCACTGCCCCCCCCCCCCCGGGTGAAACGCACGCCGAGCTCCGAGCTGCATCCAATCAGAGCTGCATCAGTGAGCGCGTCATCCTGTTCTTCCCCAGTGATTTGCTTGCTGGTACATTTTTTGTTCACATTTACCTGTTTATTAAAATTGCTGTCAATGTTCATTAAAATAAGCCCTCCCCTGAAAATAAGCCCTCTGGTGTTTTTCTGTCCAAAAAAAATAATAAGACAGTGTCTTATTATCGGGGAAACACGGTATTATTAGTTTACAACATTCAGTCCCACAAGTTTCTGAGTTCCAAATTTTCTCCTCTACCTTCTTCCCTCCTACCCTCCCAATGGCAGCATGCAATCCAATATAGGTTCTACCTATACCTTCACATTAAACATTATAGACTGGTTTTTTTTCTTTGCTTTTTGGAGAGAGGAATGCAGGGCAATTGGGGTTAAGTGACTTGCCCAAGGTCACACAGCTAGTAAGTGGTTTGTTTTGTTTTGTAAGACTGATATTTTTAAAACTGTTATTTCAAGTAGGAAAAAAATCATATGTCAGGAGAGGGAGTAATATAAGGGGATAATTTTTCTTAATTTTCATTTCAAAATAGGCTAAGAGGAATACTATGCATTAACAGGGTATAAAATATGCAAGGACAGGCAGTGTGTGTGTGGGCACCTGGTTTGCTTCCACTGGGGCTACCTGATTTATTGTCATTAAAAGCTGAAACTTAACCAGAGTACACAGAAGTCCTGCTATTATGGTCTGTTTCCTGAAGTCCACAAACAAGTCATTGTGGTTATTTTTGTTACATGAAAGGCTCAAGAAAAGGAGCTTCAGGCAAATCAAGAATTTGAAACCAATTTGCTGTTTCCTTTTGGTCAATAACCTAAGCATAGAATCCTCTGTTGTGATGAGCCTATGACTGAAAAAAGACAGTGATGTACCTGCTTGACTCAGAAGGATTTACAGTTGGAAGGGCCCCTTAGGGATGGAAAACAAAAATTACATCTTTATTTTCACTAATCTTCAGTTACTTTGTAATCCTATAGATTTCATTCTTTGCATGTAAAAACATTATTCTGAGGTTGGTCTGTCAGTTGATAAGCATTTATTAAGCACCTACTATATTCCAGGCACTGTGCTAAATGCCGGGGTCCAAAAGCTTTACTAGAATGCTAAAGGGATCCATGACCCAAAAAATTTAAGAAAGGAAGGAAACAAGCATCTTTTAAGTGCCTACTATGTATCAGTCAGATGCTTATAAATCTTATGTCATTTATTATATCATTGGGAGGTAGTAGCTATTATTATCCTCATTTTATTGTTAGGGAACTGAGGAAGACCGAGGTTAAGTGACTTGTCCAGGGTCAGTAAGTTTCTGAGGCCACATTGGGACTCAGCTCTTCCTGACTCTAGGCCCAGTGCTCTATGCCCCTACACCACCTCACTCCCTCTAATCAAGAACACTTCATTTATTCCAGCAATATTTCTCATTTTACAGATGTTGGAAATGGGTTCCTGAGAAGTTGTGACTTTGCCCAAGATCACAAAGATAGTGTAAAACCAGAATTTCAACTTAGATTCTCTGACTTCAATCCAATTCTTTTTCCACTATACTATACTGTGATTCCAAGTCTCAGTGAAAAGAAGATAAAGGTGACCCAAGAAGGCAGTGTTGAGGTTTAGGGGTGCTCAGGACCCCAAAATACCTACACGCTGTGTGTTGTCCAAATGAATTTGACCCAAGCTTTCTTTCAGCCAAAGTAAAACAAAGTTTATTAAAGATCTGCCATACTGGGTAGACTCTTAAGGAATTTTAACATTTGTGACACTTGTATTAACAAGGGGGCCAGTATGAATCTGAGCATTTTCATGGAAGCAAGATGGATCTTATATACAGATAGACTAGGAGGCATCTAGGGGTGGTCTAGTAGTCTGGAGTGACAGGAGGAGGGATACAGGGAAGATCTTGAGAAGGAATCTAAGGAGGATCTTGATGGGATTGGGGTGACTAGAGAACAGAAGCCAGGAACCTAGAGAATGGGATTAAGGGTGGGAAGCTACAGGAGGCCATCCAGAGATAACAAACAATGGAGGGCTAGGCTAGGTTAAGGGTAACAGAGATTTGGACATAGCCATAATGGAAGCTTTAAGGCCTTAGGCAAACGCCAGATCAAGTGGGAAGATTCAAGGAGATTTCATGGAGGTTCCCAGAGCCTATACCTCATCAGTGTCATATAATAGAGAGACCACTCGTTTGGAGAGTCAGAGGTCCTGGGTTCAAATCCTGACTCTCACTCTTTTGAACTTTGAGATCTTAAACAAATCACTTAACCTATTGACCCCAGGTTCATAATCTGTAAAACTGACAGTGGGCTGGGCTGGAGATAGGAACCAGAAGGCCTATATGATCTCCTCTAGCTGTAAATCCTAAGGAATAGTATGTTTAACTGAGATGCCTTGTCCAACACCCAGTCTTTGGAAGTGAATACAAAGTATAGTTAAAATCATCTGCAAGCGTCCTGACCTTGCCAGCATGGCTATTATGAGTCTATTGAGAGACAAATGTCACACATCTCAAGTACTATTATTACCTGACAACCCCTGGGGGTACCAGTCCAAGTCCATGGGTTTCAGAAGGGGTGGGGTGCCTCCCTAATGAGGGATTTCTGACAGATTTCATTTTGGGAAAGAGGTGATGATGGACATTATAATGGGACACAATGGAGCCAGAAGGAAGGTTTACATTTGTTTCTCTAATGGTGTGTCTAGGTATTGCATGAGGTCAGAGGGACTGACAGAAAACCTTACAATGCAAGTGAAGTGTAACATATGGCATTCTCAGCTGAGCTACTACATATTTATGACAGTTCCACCTTCTAGGGAATAAGAAAGTCCAGACCTAAGGAAACTAGAAGAGAATCCAAATAGAGTTTTACCTCTGGGGGGTATGAAATTTGCCTGCTTCTGAAAGCTTTGCCTTTAAATGTACTTGAGACATACCCCCAGAATAGTCATTAAACTTCCACAGACCGACACCAGGGATGTGTAAAAACAGCAAGGATAAAGAAGAAGATATAGTCTTAAAAGCTTACCTCATAATCTTAAACTCAAGCCTAAGGGAGCTATTTCAAATGTACATAGAAACACTCTCTGAGCTCATCTATAGAGAATGAAATTCAAGCTCACAGCAAATATAAAGGCCATTTAATTATTCTCTCAGAAGTGATTCAATCAAGCAAGCATTTACTAAACACCTACTAAGTGCCACATATTGAACTATGCATACAGAGAATGCAAAGGGATAAACAAAATAGTCTCTATCCTTCAGAAACTTATATTCTGCTTGGAGGAAATAGCATATACACAGATAAGTTCATACAAAAAATATATATACAGAATAAATGCAAAGTAATTTTGAGAGCTAACAACCAGGGACAGTTCAGTAGATAAAGCACCAGGTTTGGTATCAGGAAGACATGAATTCAAATATGACCTTGGACACTAATTAGCTGTGTGACCCTGGGCAAATCACTTACCCCTGTTTGCCACAGTTTCCTCATCTGTAAAATAAGCTGGAGAAGGAAACAGCAAATCATTCCCAGTATCTTTGCCAAGAAAACCCCAGTGGTCAGTGCTGGAATGGTATGGTCCATGGCATCACAGACACAACTGAAAAACAACCTATATTTATAATATAGATATAATAATAGTTACACTCAGCATTTATGTGGTGCTTTAAGGTTTGCAAAGCACTTAACAATTATTATCTTATTTCATCCTCACAATAACTCTGGGTAATTGGTGCTGTTATTAACCTCATTTTATAAGTAAGGAAACGGAGGAAGACACAAGTTGTCATTTGCCCAAGGTCATAGCCAGTAAGTGTTTGAGGTTGTATTCGAACTCAGATCTTCCTGATTTTAGGTCCAGTGTAGGTATGATATAGTGTTCCCTTGCTGATGAGAAAAGAAGTGGAAATAAGGATAGCTATAAACAGAAATGGGAAATATTATTTTCTTCCTTTCATTTCAGATACTGATGGAAGCTAACCCAAGGCAGGGCTCTTATGGAGTTTGGTCAGAATGTTGAGGGGATACAAACCGTAATACTGCAAGGATTGGTTGTGAAGTTTAGGGTGGATACATGGGAACATGGTCATGACTCGGATATTTGAAGAGCCATCATGAAAGAGAGGTATTAGCTTTACCCTGCAGGGCTCTGTACTAGAGATTTTGGGTGAAAGCTGCAGAGAGGTGCGGTTGGGTTTAACAGATAATGAAAAGCTACCCAATGATCTGAGCTATCTGAAAGCAGGCTGGGCTTCATTCCAAGGCAGGAGGTTCTCCTTCACTGAAGGTCTTCAAGAACATGCTTCATCACCACTTTTCAGGGATTGGGGGAGAGAGGATTTCTTTTTGGGTACAGAATGTACTTGATTTGTGAGGTCACTTTCAATCTAAGAGTTCTGTGAGTTGGCAACTAGGTGGCATAGTGCCAGATAGAGTGCCCAGTCTGAAGTCAGGGAGGCTCATTTTCCTGAGTTCAAATCTGGCCTCTGATACTTATTAGCTGTGTGACCCTGGGCAAGTCACTTAACCCTCCACTAAATACCTCAGGTTTCTCATCTGTAAAATGAGCTGGAGAAAGAAGTGACAAACCATTCCAATATCTTTGCCAAAAAAAATCCCAAATGGGGTCATGAAGAATTGCATATGAGAGAAACAACTGAAAAACAATTCTGTGAGTGACATATTTCACAAATAAGCATGGACCCAGGAAATCACAGTAATTTCCCACCCATGGCGTAGATATGAAAGCTAAAGAATGCCTAAAAAAAAAGAATGGAAACTTGTTTATACTGAGAGTACTTTGAATTTGTTGTTCAAATGTTTTTCAGTCATGTCTGACTCTTCATGATCCCATTTGGGATTTTTTTTTTGGGCAAAGATACTGTAGCAATTTGCCATTTCTCTTTCCAGTTCACTTTACAGATGAGGAAACTGAGGCACTTAACTGAAGGTTAAGTGACTTATCTAAAGTCACTCAGCTAGTCAGTTGTCTGAGGCCAGATTTGAACTCAGGTCTTCCTGACTCCAGACCCAGTGCTCTATCCACTGTGCCACTTAGCTGCTTAGTGTATCTGAGAGCATATGCATCCCTTTCCTATCACAAAACCCACCTATGATGTTAACAGTACCTGTATGATCTAGGATAAGTCACTTATTCTCCCTGAGTCTCAGTTTCCTTCTTGATAAAAAGAGGTTGGACTAGAATTAGTGCTTCTTAAACTGGATCATGGTCTCCTATGGGATTGAGAAAAATGTGGCAACAATAAAAGGTTTCTGAAAGTAAAATGACCAAAAACTAATTAAAAATGAAACGTGTAATGAATCCAAGGTGTTTCTGGCAGCCCTTGCCCATGTTTCATCTCACAGCTTCATTGCAGCCTTGGTTCTGAACACAAAGCATGTCCAGTGGGCACTGTACATGCCCTCAGGCCATGCAACACCAACAAACTGCCTAAATACGAAAAGGCATTGAGAATGGAAAAAATTTAAGAAACTGTGGACTAGATGACCTCTGAGGTTCTCTCTAGAGTTATGAACTTTTGATCACATGCCATAAGTTAAGCATTAGAGGACCTGGGTTTAAATCCCATCCACGATAACCATACCTATGTGTCCTTGGACAAGTCACTTAACTTCCCTGGGCCTCAGTTTCTTCCTTTGTAAAAGAGAAGGTTGCACTAGATGACCTTTGCTGACCCCTCTATCTAGATTTCTGCATCTGTGATCTAGATCATTTCAGCATATTTGCCCTTCTGTTCTACATGGCTGAGGAAAGAGGGACAATATCTTGGGGAGAAGGGAAGATGGTACAAAGTTCGTTTTCTACTAAAATGGTCTCTTTCCCAGAGTTATAAAAATACACGCAGACTTTCTAATTCAGTCAAATGTCGCTGTTAATCTGTTTCACAGTCCCAGTTACAATGTGCTCATTCTCCATGAGTCAAGAGAAACATATGCACTGAGTGTCTTTAGACTGAAATCCTCCTAAATCCAGCATAGTGGTGTGATCCTAAGAAGCTTCTCAGACAGGAATTACCCTCTTCCTTTTCACTTTCTCATAAAGAAAACAGCTTGGTTTCTTCATGCCAATGTCTCTCTTTCATCATCTTTTTTTTTTCTGAATACATTTTCCTTCCTTGTCTGTGAGCAACTTTCTTCAGCTGCTGTCTCTGCAGGGCAAAGCACTAGAAATGACATTTTTTCAAGTGCCGTGTATAGGTTAGTTGTCTCTATCACAAACCATAGGAGTAGTGAATACACTGAAAAGGTGAGAGGAACAAAAGGGCAAGAGGTCCATCAAGTCTTCCCTACTCTCTATCTATCCAGGTGTCACAGACCCATTCATTCTAGGGTCAATGCTAGGGTAATTGGTGCTCCTGCCAAGAGGGATGGTTAATTAGTCAGTCAGTAAGCATTTAATAAGAGCCTACTATGTGCCAGGCATTCTACTAGGCACTGGGTATACAAATATGGAGAGTCCCTGCCTGCAAGAAGTGTGTAATCTAATAGGGAAAGATCACACACAAAAAGAAGCTAAAAAGCAGTGGGGACAGGATAGGGAGTAGGGTACCCAGCTTGGGGCAGGCTGGAGTTCAGTCTATCTAATGTAGTACAAACTGGTGGGAAATGAAGAGATGGCTGGTCTGGAAGACTTAAATGGAAGCTAAGATTTATACTATCAAAAGAGTAGGAATCCAAGACTGGGAACATAGTACCGTGTTTCCCCGATAATAAGACACTGTCTTATTATTTTTTTGGACAGAAAAACACCAGAGGGCTTATTTTCAGGGGAGGGCTTATTTTAATGAACATTGACAGCAATTTTAATAAACAGGTAAATGTGAACAAAAAAGTGTACCAGCAAGCAAATCACTGGGGAAGAACAGGATGACGCGCTCACTGATGCAGCTCTGATTGGATGCAGCTCGGAGCACGGCGTGCGTTTCACCCGGGGGGGAGGGAGGGATGGTGCATACAGAGGGTACCGTAATGTAGCATGTAGCAGGGGATCACCTTCACTACAGTATCAATCTCAATAGGGCTTATTTTCAGGGGAGGGCTTATTTTAGAGGAATCTTACACAGTAAGGGGAGGGCTTATTTTCGGGATAGGTCTTATTATCGGGGAAACACGGTAGGTCTGTGGGAAATACCTTTTCAATTGGTCTGAATGAAACAGAGTGAGACCTTAATTCCATTAGTTTGCAAACAGTAATCAGAATACAAATGACTTAAAAATACATTCAGGATGCCCAGACCAAATCATTCCTATTTCCACTATTGATGATCATGTAATAGGTTTCATTATCATGAGTGGGAAGGGGTTTCTAGGAAAATTAGCAACTTATTCTCTATCTTTCTTTTTTCCCTTGTTCAGTCAATTCTGATTAAGGCTAGTTAGGAATTCAATGAGACTTGCTGTATTTTCAGAATTGCTGCTGAATGACTTAGATGGATTCCCCAAATACATCACATTAAAATAGCTTTTCCTCAATTTATTTGAAATAGGTGGCAGGGAGGAAAGGTAGTGGAATTCAACACCAAAGGGACCAAAGAGCAGACCTGAAGAGTGGATGGGCAGCAGCTACTAGAAATAGTCATTCTGTATAAAATGGTTAGAAAATTTAAAAGTGCAAAACAATAAAAAAAATTTTAAATGAAAAAATGCATAATGTTCATCAAACTACTAATTGAATCTATCTTTATAATCTTCAATTTTAGAAGAAAATGTCAGTTTGCTATTTCCTTTTATGCCCAAGGATTATACATGTCTAATGATGGAGGCGAGAGGGAGCTCCTCATTTCTCATTCTTCACTACCATCTGTCCATGTTTGGGAACAGTACTCCTCTGTAACATGCTGCATCATACAACAGATCCTTTGCTATTCTTCTCATCCCTGTTAATGTGCACATATTTTAAATTTCTTGGGGGCCCTATATCTAAATTGAAGGGAACATATATTTTGAATTGCCTTTTTTCCATTGTGCCTAGCACAGTGTGTTGTCCATAGCAGGCATTTAATGATGTTCACCTGATCTGGGCCCTGAAGAAGGGTCGGATTTTAATAGAGGCAGTTAGATTCTTCAGTATGTGGAAAGCTGCCCCCAGAGCCAGGCTAAATTTAAAATCATCCTCAGACCTTTAACTAGCTATGTGACCCTTTGCCAGTCACTTAACCACTGTCTGCTTCAGTTTCCTCATTGGTAAAGTGGGGATAATAACAATATCAGCCCCCCAGGCTTGTCAAGGGGGTAAAATGAGATAATACTTGTAAAGTGTTTTATAAGCCTTAAAGTGCCATATAAATGCTAGCTATCATTACTGTGTGACCATGTGGGGGGCATGTAGAATTGTACAGAGATGGGAGAGAGTAGAATGAGATAAGGGAAAACTGAACAATCTACCTTGCTGTAGTTAAGAAGGACCACAGTGTAGTGAGCAAAACAAACACTAGATATGAAATCAGGAGAAACATGGGTTAGAATCCTGTTTGTGACACTTATTAGCTGTGTGAATAAGAAAAAATAATTTCATTTCTCTGATGCTGGTGATCTTTAACTGTAAAATAGGGGAGGGGAGGTTTAATATTTGTAGCACCTATTTTGCAAGGTTATTGTAAGTACAGAATGGGAAAATATGTGAGATTTGGCAAAACTTACCTGGTTTTATAAATATTGGCAAGTATGACATAAATGTCAGTTATTATTACTATTATCATGATGGTCCATATTATTATATGTTGTTGTTGTTGAGTTGTTCTCAGTCATATCTGACTCTTTATGACCCCATTTGGGGTTTTCTTGGCAGAGAGACTAGAATGGTTTGCCATTTCCTTGTCCAGCTCACTTTACAGAGGACGAAACTGAGATAAACAGGGTTAAGTGACTTGCCCAAGGTCACACTGCTAGTGCCTGAGATTAGATGTGAACTCAGGAAGATGAGTCTTCCTTGACTCCAGGCCTAGCACTCTATAGATTGTGCCATAGCCATAGTTGCCCCATATTATTATATACCATGATGGGGATGATGAGATGAGGGTAAATTGGAACAGCCCAGCTAAGGAGTTGTCTTTCATCCTATGGGGATAATTTTATATTAGGCAATGAGAAATCACAGAGTATTACTGAGCAGTGAAGTGATATGGTCAGATCTATGCACTAAGATGATTGCTCTGGGAATCGTATCAAGAATGAACTTGATTAAAACCAGCCTTGTGACCTTGGGCAAGTCACTTAACCCCAATTTCCCTCCAAAAAGCAAAAACAAATAAACAAAGAAAAAGAATGAACTTGATTATGGCAGTCCAGGAAAGAGGTGAGAGAGTGTGGACTAGGGGCAGTGAGAGTGAAGAGGAGGGAAGAGATGAAAGAAATGTCACAGAAGTAGAATCAATAGGATTGGGCAACTGAAATATACATTTTTTTTCAAACATGCTAGATGTTTAGTGTAAATCTTAAATAAAACTTATTTCTTCCTGATCCTTATTTTAGACAAAAGTGATATTTGTAGATACTTTATTATTATAGAAGATATGGGTCTTTAATCATTCTCTCCCTTAGGGAATTTATGAAATTTCCTGTGATATTGCTCTTCAGAGCTTTAGTCAGAATGATCTATTAAGTCAAATGAAATAGTGTGTCGAGCAGCATCCTATTGTGACACATTAAGTATGCTAGTATTTATTTTATTTATATTTAAGTGTCCTATTATGCATAATGCTGTATTAGCTGTATATACTTCTTCTTTCCACCACCTCTCATTCATCTCTCAATTCCCTGCAATACGATATCTGTCTACCACTCAACTGAAGCTGTTTCCTTCAAGATTACTAATGCTTATTACTAAAACCAATGGTTTATTTTCAGTACTCATCCTTTATGATCTGTCTGCAGCATTTGACACTGGTGATCACCCACTCCTGGATCTCTCCTCTCCCAGCTTTTGTGACACTGAAGAACACTCATGGCATTCTTCCTATCTACCTGATTGTTCTTTCTCAGTCTCTTTTTAGGTTTCATCATCTGTATCCCTTCCCTTAAGAATGAATATGTTCCAAGACTCATTCCCAGGACCTTCTCTCTCTTGCTAAATTCATAAGCATGCATGAGTTTAATTATCGCCCTCTATATGGATGATTTCCAAATCCACAAAATCAGCCTCCTCCTCTCTCCAGGGCTTTATGCTTATATCATCAGCTGCCTGGTAGACATCTCTACTTGGATGCCTCAAAATCACTGTCAAATTGGAATTGTCTTTGCCCCAGGAACCCATCCCTTTTCCCAACTTTGCTGTTTCTGTGGAAAATAGTACCATCTTTTTAGTTACGCAGGTTAGCAATCTTTGACCCTTTACTATCTCTTACTCTCACCCCACTATACATTCAGTAACAAATATTGATTCTGTTACTAAAGCTTCTCTTCCATAATTATGTGATGGATGCCCTGTACTATCAAGGTGGTAAGCATACACAGATGGATATGCTCATACTTTCTTCTCAAGGATCTTATAAATTAAGAAAGGAGAAAGATATGCATACAAACTGTGGAAGAAAGGGATGGTAGCCAAACAATCCAGCATGGCCTGGTGATAGGAACATGGCAAGATTTGGGGGCAATATCAGATCTTAACCAAATCCTTCATTGGAGCCTATTTCTCTCTATAGACTTAGAATGGCTCAAGCCATCATCCTATTACTGCATGAGTAATAAAGTGTGAAATGGTCTAAGTATTGAAAGTGAAATAAACCCGCTCCATTTAGCTACTTAGGATACAAAGAGAAAAGTAAACATATAGCATAAATAATGAAAAATTCAAGTAGCCTTGATAACAGTATGGGAATACGAATGATGATAACAATTGATATTGATACAGTACTGTGAAGCTAGCCAAATGCTTTATATTCATGATCTCCATAGAGCCTCACAGCAAACCTGTGAGGTAGGTACTAAAGGTAACAGACATCTTTTTGGCAGCATGGTTTAGGGATATTCTAAATAAGTGTTTCTGAAAACTTTATTTTACATCTGCACCTCTGCTTATCTTTGATGCCATGGAACCCCATGTCCTACTGCAAGACACCTACCACACCAGCGGCTGCCTTTCTGCCCTCCTACCCTTCCCTTCCCCCGTTTTAAACTATCTTTTGAGAGTTGTCTTCTCCCACTCATTTGTAAGCTCCTTGATGGGAGGGATTGTTTCTCTTTTTCTTCTTTGTATTTCCAGTGTTTAGCACAGTATCTAATATATAGTAGGCACTTAATTGAAAGAGAATGATTAGGATAGAATTTACCAATCTGTGTTCAGTGGTGATCTTGGTGTTCCACGTAATAAAGAAATGGGCACTTCAAGTTTCTATGACTTCATTAGCATGAGGAACTCCCAATATGGAAACATTTTCCATGGAGGTAGATCTCAACCCTTCTATAACTTAGATAAGTCTTAGGGAGTTTCCTAGGCAGAAAAAAAGTTTGGTCACATTCTTGGGATCATGCAGTTAGTGCCACAGGTAAGATCTGAAGTCAGGTCTTTCTGATTGTCTAACATTTTACAGCACATCATACTGTATACTGAAAGCAAACACCCCCCAAAACATGAAAGGTAGTGGTATTGTCCTCGGAAAGACGAATGTAAAACCATGTATGCATCTAAAATACTATATACAGCAATTTTTCAAGTTGGAAAGAGGTTGAATTTAATTCTTTTTGCTCCCCCAATTTTCCAACCTTACTTTATCCATGTGATATAGCATTTCTCTTAACTTCTGCTCCCATGCCCCATGTTTCAACTCATATTTATAGGTTTGATCAATATATTTCATTCCCAAGAGTGTGTTGAGTCAAATTGTTTGAGAAATGCTATTTTAGGAATTACTAAGCAATTTTGTTATTTATACAAAGCCCATTTAAAAATGAGCATTAGAGAGAATGTAAGATGTTGTTCTCATTTTAAATGCTAATTTTTAAAAAATGCTGATTGATAATCTTTTAAGAAGCAAAAATTTAAGAGGTATCATACAAGGTAACAATTTAGTTGTTTGTCTTTTTGGAAATGGAAATAAAATAAGATTGAATTCAAGGAAAAATGAACGTCTGATTAGAGCTGAACCAAGAAAAAATATTAACAGATAATTCTGGACTTGGAGTCAAGAAAAGATAGGTTCAAATCCTGCTTCTGACACTTACTTACAAATTACTTAACTTTCCTGAGTCTCAATTTTCTCATCTGAAAAAATGGGGATAATAATAACGCTTACCTCACAAATTTGTTGTGGAACTTAAATGATGTAATCTATATAAAGCATTTCACAAATCATAATACACTGCACAGAAGTGAGAGATTATCAATAGATAATTAATAACATTAATTACAATTAGATTAATACTAATATTTTCTCATTTTAAAATGGAGTTTAGATAGAAATAATCCTGGGACAAGAAATTATCCTATTTTTTTTTCAGATGTGGTGTTTTGTGGATTACAGCAACATGGAAAATATTTATCATGATTGTTATTCCATTCTCTTTACACAAAGATAACACATAATCTTAATACATATTACATTTTAATATACCTGACATTGTATCCTTATAAAATCCTTTGAAGACTGGCCAATGTGGAAATTCAGATTACCATGTCTGAGGAGCCAGCAGTCAGTACAATGAAATAGGAGTAATAAAAGAAAGAAAGAATTACCTGTACACTGGTCAGTGTCGTATACTGGTAAGCTTTGACTACCAGGTAATTTGCTTCTAGATCTATGATGCCTAGGATCATATATTTCCACCATCTTCGCCTCAAAATCGCCAGCAAGTTTTCTTCTCCTGGATGAAAAAGAGTTAAGGAGAAGTGAATTAGGGCTTGGGACCTATCATACATCACACATTTGGCAAGGATTCTAATATTTTGCAGTGCTACATTTTCTGATCACACCAAATGCTTAATGGAGCAAATGAATTAAAGTGTCAGAGACTCACAATCTTAACTTAGTCTACAATCTTTCTTGTAAATATCAGTTCTCCAAATTAGTTTTTAGGCCTAAGAAGGATAAGGCAGATTATTAGTTCACCATGGAAAACATTTTATCAGAAATGGAAAAAAAATCATTATATCATCTTATAATGGAATAAGAAGATTTATTAGAAAAGACACATAGATCATACTGTGCATAAAAATACAGTGAGGTCCACCATTATTGTAGCCAGAATTACAGAAATCAAAGAAAGATCTTTGAGGGTCAAGTTCTTTGTTCTCACTTCTGTCTTGGGGTCTTTCCAGTATACTAAACTCCTCTTTTAGGTTTGAAGCTCCCTTTCTGAACAAGGCATTCTAAAGTGATCCTTATGGTATGACTGCCTCTTTGGAATCAGTACAACTCCTGAATGGTGGAGAGAGAAGGTAAAGTCTCAGGCACGTGCTAGCCTAGCTACAGACCTCTGCAATGTAGTCATGGCAGGTACTTTGGGGAAAGCATGATGTAGTGGAAAGAGCCCTAGATGTGGGGCAATAAGTTCTGGGTTCAAGTCTTGGCCCTGCTATTGATGGGCTATGTGAGTCTGGGCAAATTAAGTTTTCTGAGTCTTTTTTCCTCATCTTCAAAATGGAGAAAATAACAGCTAACATTTTATATAGTATTTTAATGTTTATAAAATCATATATATGTCTGTCTGTATGTACATAGTCTCCTTTGATCCTCACAATAACCCCACGGAAGAGGTTCTATAGGTATTTTTATTTCTGTTTTATGGATGAAGAAATATAGGCTTAGAGGTTGTGACTTGTCCACAGTCACCCAACTGATAAATAAATATTAAAGATCAGGTCTTCTAACTTAAAAACTCTCTCCTCTAAACCCTTCCATTTTCTCATCTTTTCTATTACTCTAGAAGATACCACCATCCTCTTAATCACTCAGGCTTGCAATGTAGGTATCACTGACATGCTTTCTCTCTTCTCCCCCCTCCCCCCCCCTGCTTATACCTAACCTATTGTCATGAGTGTATTGATTTTACCCCTATAACATCTCTTGCCTATGCCCCTTCTCTCCTCTGATACTGCCCCCACTCTGGTATAGGCTTTTATCACCTCTTACCTGGACTATTGCTATAGACTACTTGGTTGGTCTTCCTGTCACAAGTCTTTCCCCATTCCAGTCCAGCTTCCATTCAGCTGTCAAACTCATCTTTATAAAATCACGTACCTTCCGCCCTCCCCATTTCAATCAACTCCAGTGTCTCCCTATTGCTTTCAGGATCAAACATAAGATCTTATTTGTCTCAAAATCTTCCATATCTTGGTCCCCCCATCCTAATTTTCTAATCTTATTCTTTATACCCCACAACTTATTTTGTGTTTTAGTGACACTGGTCTTTTTGTTGCTGCTCACACTAGACATAGGCATTCACTTGCTGTCCTCCCATGCTTGGAACTCTCTCCCTCTTTATTCCTGTCTCCTGGCTTCCCTGGCCTACCTTCAAGTCTCAGTGAAAAGTCCACTTTCTATAAGAAGCTTTTCCTGATCCCCCTTAATGTGAATGCCTTCCCCTTTGTTGATAATCTCCGATTTATTCACTATACATCTTCCTTTCATATAGTACAGTTGTTTGTATGTTGTTTCCCCAATTGGACTGTGAGCTTCTTGAGAGCAGAAGTCTCTTTTGTCTTGTACCTCCCATGTTTAGCAGTGTTTACCCATAGTAGGTGCTTTAAAATGCTTGCTGATTGACTGGCTGACTCTCTGTACCATTTTGCCTCTGCGATAATTCTTGCTGCATTTATCTCAGAGGACTGGTATGAGGATCAGATGAAGTAATCTTTGTAAAGCACTTTGTAAAGTCATTAGACTCACAGGCATTAGACCTGGAAAGGTCCTTGGAGATAATTTAGTCCAGAGATTACCAACTTTGGTCTCTAGACTCCAAAGGAGTCCACAGATATATGTCAGTTACCGTAAACTTGCATGAAAAAAATGACATATTTGCAATCCCATGTATTTCATTTTCCTCAAAAATACAGAAAACATTATTCTGAGAAAGGGTTCATAGGCTTTTATATGACCAAAGAGGTCTATGACACAAAAATGGTTAAGAAACTCCAATCTAGTACAACCCCCTCATGTTATAGGTGGTAAAACTGAGGCCAATGAGGTAAAATGACTTGATAAGAATCACATAGCTAGCAAGTGGATCAATCAGAACTCTAACCCTAGTCTTATGATTCTTAGGAAAGTTGTATCCTCCTCTTTTTCCTCCTATCCTCATTAGAATATTCATTAGGATCCACCTAGGGGGTGTATTCCCAACTATAAACACCTTCCTTCAGTACATATACATACATCTAGAACTGAAAGGGACCTCAGAGGTTCTCTCTCTTAATCTTATTTTACAGATGAAGAAACTGAGGACTAGGAAAGTTAGGTGATTTGCCCAAAGTCACTTCAGTATGGAGTATCAGATAACACAAAAAGTAAGCATTACAGGTAAGATCTGAATCTAAGTCCTTTTCCACTAACTAGGGTCAAAACTCTACCACTGTGATTGCCTCATGGACATATGACAGTATCAAACTAAGAAAGGATCTTGACTTGAACACAAATTTGGTAATGTAGGAAAATGTCAGTTTGGTGGTGTTATGGCAGTGAATGATTAGGGAGAATTTTTGAAGTGAGGGATATTTGAAAGGCCAAGCATCCACATTTGTCAAGTATCTCTTCTAAAATTATATAGGGTTAGAATAGGGTTACAGCAAAACAAGTAAATACAATGTATTTTTTGGGAAGGGTGACTAAACACGATGACTGAGTAGTCAACAATTCTGTGACATGGTAGTCATTTTTACATCCTCCTCTCCCTCCCACCTCAACACATACAGACACAGACACACACACACACATTCCCCCCCCCCAGATGACATGCTAAAACAATTTTTTAACATTTGTTTTTAAAAAAGATTTGAGGGGCTGCTAGGTGGTACAGTGAGTAAGAGTGCTGGCCCCAGAGTCGGGAGGACCCAGGATTGGTTCCAGCCTCAGATACTTAACACCCACACAAAAAAACTGGCCGTGTAACCTTGGGCAAGTTACTTAAGCCCAATTGCTTAAAAAAAAAGATTTGAATTCCAAATTCCATCCCTCTCTCCTTTCCTCCTTCCTTTCCCTGAGATGGTATATAATCAGATATAGGTTATACATCTGCAATCATCTAAAGCATCTTCATATTAGTTCTTTTGTAAGAAAAGACTCAAATAAAAGAAAAAGAACAACAGAGTGAAAAATAGTGTGCTTCTATAATTAAACAATATCAGTTCTTTCTCTGAAGGTGGATAGTATGCTTCATCATTAGTCCTACAGAATTGTCTTAGATCATTGTGGTGCTTGAGAACAACTAAGTTATTCACAATTCTTCATTAAACAATATTGCTATTACTGTGTATAATGGTCTCCTGGTTTTGTTTACTTCACTTTGCATAAGTTCATGTAAGTCTTTCCAGGTTTTTGTGAGAGCATTCTGCTTGTCATTTCTTATAGCACAATAATATTCCATGACATTTGTATACCACAGCTTGTTTAGCCATCCCCCAAATACATCCTTGTATTTTCAAAGGAGAGAGTACACTTGCCAGGAAAATGGATTTGTCCTACAGACCAATGTCAGGACTTCCTTATGCATGGTTGAGCTGTTTCATGGCCAAGGTTAGGATGATGCCCATACAAGGCATGGTGAACAAGATGAAATAAAATAAAATAAAATCTATCATGAATATGTGACTCAAATGAAATAAAATAAAATGTATTCATGAATCTGTGACTAAAATCAAATCAACATTCTTCTTGGTTTCAATTTTGGTAAGAAAGAACAATGGACAAGTCAATTCATATTAAAAGAAGAACTGAAAAGAATTCTCCAAACATATTCAAATCTATTTTCTCTTCAATTTATAAACATTTATTGAGTCTCTTATTTTGTTTGAAGTCCTATGCTGCATCAATATGTAGAGAACAGCTCTGAGATTTGAGAACATTTGCTTTGTCTAATCAAAACAAAATAAAGTAAGAAGAACAAGAAATATTGAAAACAAATCCTGGTTTTTGGGAAATTTCCACAGTTTAGAGAAAATTTAGAAATGCTTTGGACTCTTTGGGAGTTTTAAAGGATAATTTGTGGATTTGGATATTATCATAATTAGTATATAGCTATTTAGACCCCCCAGAGTAGCTTATGGTATAATGCCTTGCATGTAAGTAATTATTATGTATTGAATTGAATATCTAGCTTTTATTAGCTGAATGTGGTGATTGATATCTTCTGACAATAACTGAAGATGTTTTAGCCCCATATTAACCCCCCTAAAACTCTTCCCCCAACCCTTTTAGGGAGAGCTTTCTGGTCAATACACTTTAGCAGACTGGAGTTAAGATGGCTGGTCACAGGGAACAATGTCAGTAGGGATCATAGTGGAGTTACATCATGAAAAATAGTGGTCCCTAGTGGGGAGAGAGATGGAGAATAAAAAGGTGAGGGAAAGGTACAGATCTCCAGAGTTTTGACATCATCAGAAAATATTGGTGGCTCTGCAGCATTAGAAACACACATTATCCCTTCCACACATGAACCCTGGGTACTTCCCATATGTTTGCCCTTCCATGAATCTGCCATGGCTATCTATGTTTCCTATGTGTGATTTCTAAGTGTATCTACTCAGCCCAATGATGGTGTATGGATTTATTGGAAAGTGTGACCCAGGTACGTAAGACAAATGGTCCAATACTAATTTCCTTCATAAGTTATTTTATTGAATACTTTATTTTGAACTAATTGTATTTTTTTAAACTAAATAGTAAAAGTAAACATGTTGGGGACATATGGCTTTGAGTACATGCAAATCTACTGAATACTTTTTGGTTGTAGCATCTGGGGCCTTCATTACAGATTTATTTATTCAACATATGATAGCACTGGTTCTGGAGAAACACTTTAAACACATATGAAAGATTGAACACAGAAAATAAAATAAATCAAATCCAGAATCTTTAACCTGGTTTCCTAGACCCTTCATGCTCTAGCCTTAACCTACTTTTCTAGGTCTGTTTCTCACTACTCTCACATCTGAACTCTCAACTCCAGAAAAACTGAATAATCTGCTGTTCCCAACAAAAATTGTAAAAAAAATGGTGCTCATTATAAAATTGCCATTAGCCTGATTAATTCATGCAATAAACAGAATACAAAGTTTACCAAAGTAAGCATACTTTGATTATATCCCAATGGATGGTATAGAAATTATGCTTCCACAATGTTCTCAAGCTTCTGTCAATCAATGGAAAACATTATATGGACCCAAAGGAATGATTAATTTCCCTTATTGTTCTACTAAAGATGGAGCTTGCAGTGTGTGAAAAGCCCAAACACCTGTTCTTACATTTCTTTTTCACTTGAAGCACCTGAAATATGTAATACACTCATGTAGCAGTATAAGCCTGGGGGGGGGGGTGAGAGTATCTTTTTCATTGTAATCATGAAAAGGACATTTTTTTTTCAGTGCCACCTGGGGATTTAGCTATATGGTTCCCATTACCATGGAAGCATACTGGGTCATCACCACCTTCCTAGGCATATTTAAAATGCATTCCTAAGAGCTACAATGCCAGAATGCTTCTATAGCTCCATATAATGAAATTCTAGAAGTACCAGCATAAATGTGGGGAATTTCCTAAAATTTTGAAGGTGAAAAAAAAAACCTTTTTTTTTTCTTGAGAAAAGATGATAGAAAAAATAATTAAAGCCAAAGATGGAAGATTAGGATTATAGGTTAGGATTTGATTTGATTCGATTTATTTATTTATTCATTCATTTGTTTGCTTGTTTATTTATTTTTAAAGCAATCGGGGTTAAGTAACTTGCTCAAGGTTACACGGCCAGTTATTTTTGTGTGGGTGCTGAGTATCTGAGGCTGGAACCGATCCCAGGTCTCCTGACACTGGGGCCGGCTCTCTTACTCACTGCATGACCTGGTCACCCCTATAGGTTAGGATTTTAAAGGCATTCTACTTTTAAGAAGGGGAGTAAAATACTTAATCATTCAAAAATATTCATATATTAATTCATTAAAAAGTATTCATGCCACACCTGTACTATGTAAGGCACTATGCTGGGTGCTACAGGAGATAGGCTGACATCTCTGTCCACAAGGACAGGGAAAATAAGACAAGACCAGTACACAAATAATTAAATTATGCAGAAGAATGTAATAAGTATAGTAAACAGACAAAGGGCTGAGGGGAGAGAACGCATGTAGGCAGGGGATCAAGAAAAAAACTTCATTAAGAAAGTGGGCACTCCGTATGACCTTGGGCAAGTCACTTAACCCCAATTGCCGTGCCTTACCCCCTCCAAAAAAAGCAAAAAGAAAAACCTAAAAATAAAAGTGGCTCTGATATTAAAAAAAAAGCCTGATACATAAAAAGAAAGTCAGCATTTGAATAACTTTTTAAAAGGCAGCACTTGAATCAACAAACATTTATTGAGTATCTCTACTATGTATCAGACACTATAATAGACACAGAGGATGTAAAAACAACAATAAAAAAAGACCAAAAAACCCCCCAGCTTTTCCTCAAGAATCTTATATTCTATAGTGGGAGATAACTTGTGAGAAATATACTTGTAACTCTATATAAAATAAATACAAATTAATTTTAGGTGGAGGTACAAGGAATGTTCTCATAGAGGAGGCAATACCTGAACTGAGTTTTGAAGGAAACCTAGCATCCTAAGAGGCTGAGGTAAGGGGGGAGCATATTTCAGACAAGTGAAAATAGTACGGATATGGAGGAGTGAGTGCTTAGGTGGAGGGAACAGCAAGAAGATCCATTTGGCTGGACAATAGGGAGAGGAAGAGAAGTAATGTATAAATAGGCTGGAAAGATAGGTGGAAGCCAGATTGGGAAGGGTTATAATGCCAGAGCAAAGTTTCCATTTCCTTGACAGAGGAATTGGATTTTAACAGATGGAAATAGGGGAGAGTATTCCAAAGGCAGAGAAAGCATTAGCACAAGTAGGGAAGAAGAAAAGCCTGGAGCCTTGTTGGGGAACAGCAAATTAATTCAGTTTTTCTGGAGCTGAGAGTTCAGATGTGAGAGTAGTGAGAAATAGACCTAGAAAAGTAGGTTGAGGCTAGAGCATGAAGGGTCTAGGAAACCAGGTTAAAGATTTGATTTTGTAGATACTGGGAGTCATGAAGGCTTTTTGAGCAGGGTGGTAGCAGTGGGAAAGGAATGGAGTGAATAGAACCTAGAATGTCTAGGAAGTCATTACAGAGGTAAAAGAGGCAGGGTTTAAAAATATGTAATAAATTATGATTTTGTAAGAACAAAAAATTGCCATAGGAAACAATGCATTGACCATTTAGGACAGTGACAGATTGGTAACAGTTTCAACTATAGGATTCACATTTTCTTTTTCTATCTATCTGCTGTTCAATGAAGGAGCTGATATACTTTTGCATGGGCAGGCAGGCTTTACATCCCACATGTTTTATTAAGGCACCTGATAATTTTTATTTTATATTTCATATTTATAAATTTATTTGTATATTACATAAAATATATTTATAGTTTATATGTTTTATATAATTTTATTAAGGTTCCTGAGCTCTGTGACTATATCTATTTGTCCAAATACATGGTAGGTTGGGGTAAGGTGAGGCAGTGTATTTGGGTGTGTGTGTCTTATACTTTTAATCCTAAAGAGAACCTCCTAGCAGTTAAGACTCATCAGCTAAGATGTCAACCTTGTTAAATATAGTTTTAAAATAAAACATGAATGATATAGAAATACCATTACAGGATTTCTTTGGTTGTTGGAAGGTAGTTTGAAGATGACTTAATTTTTGAAACTTACTGGATGTATTGTTATATGCTATGTTATTAATGAAAGTACTAACAATCCTAGTACCTTGATATGGTGCCATTTATTCAGTGGATACCCAATAACTCTTTGTTAAATGAATGAAGGAAGGAAAGAAGGAGATTTTTTAGCACAAAGGCTGTAACAGTCCTCATTCCATCCAAAAGCATGGGTCAGAGTCACAAAAGGTCTCCCAACAACACTGACTCATACTGTTCTTGTTAACACTGGGAGGTCACCAGGGGTCCCCTGAATAGAGAATGAGAATACTGGAAGAGTGTGCTAGCCAAGGTGCCCTCTGCTAGTGGAACAAGGGACCCAATTATTCCTCTGGCCACATTTTCATGGAGGACTCTCACTCATAAAGTGATCCTTCATATTCAGGACAACTTTGTGTATAACCAGAGGCAAGAACACACTTCACTTACATCCACTACTGAGAGAGAGGGGCCATACAAGTCAGCTGAGGTGCCCGGTTGTAATAGACACTTTTATCATGGCTTAAAATTTCAGGCTGTTAGGCCATCTCTCTTTTCTAGAATTTTGAAGGAAATGGTTAAATGTTAAGGGATAACTCTGACAAAGATGATTGATGATGGAGTGGACTTGGAATTTCAAGTTTTCTGAAAGCTGAAAATTAACATTGGTGTTATTTGTACGTTACAATTGCCAGCAATGGGATGGGCAGGGGAGGAAGTACTCCCTAGAAGGTGCTGTAGGTATTTGTTAAATATTCTGCCCTAGGGCAAAGACATAGTTGTCCTGTCCTAGTTTTGGGGAAAACTGAACTAGAGCTTGTTGCTTTGGCAACGACCAGTATCTCCTGCTTTAGTCAGTGATAAATGCTTTTTGCAAGCAATCTTGGAATGAAATGAATCTACTGGGATATACTCTGAATTCTGTACATTAAGAATTTTCCTTATCTATTTCTTTTGTGTCTCCTTTACTTCTTCTCACCCACTAAATGAGGGTAGCTTCTAGGGTTCAATTTTTAGTTCTTAACATAGCATAATGAGATTTTGGCAGGGTATTTGATAGCCTTGATCACAGATTTCAGAGATGTAGACTGGATAACACAAGTTAGGTTGATTCAGAACTGGTTGAATGAGTGAATCCAAAGTGCGGTACTTAATGGAGTGATGTCAACCAGAAGGAATGTAGCATGTCACAAGGACCTATCATTTAGTGCTCAACATTTTTTACCAAAGACTTGGCTAATGTCATAGATGACAGGAAACTTGGAGAGACAATCAGCTTGTTGGATGTCAGAAGCACACAAGATCTTGATAGAATAAAACAAACAAATCTAACAAGATTAAATATAATAGGGATAACTGCAAAATTCTATATTTTGGCTCAAAAATACAAGTACAGTATGTGGGGTAGATTTGATTTGACAATGATTCATAATAAAAAGGCCTAGGGATTTTCAAGGATCTTCGTAAGACTCCAATAGTGAAATATGGCAGCTCTCCAAATGAATGCCATCTAAGGTTGATAGAAAGAATAGTATTCAGCAAGGAGGATTATCACACATCTATCATACTCTGCCCTGTTCAGACTGTACATGGAGTATTGTGTTACTCCTAGATATCACATTTTGGGAAGTACAACAAAATTCTGAAGCATGTTCAGAGGACAGGAATGAGAATGGTGACCAGACTTAAAACCATACCCTGTGGAGATCAGCTGAAGGAACTGGGGGTGTTTAATATGGAGAAAACTTGAAGAGATAGAAAGGATTCTCTTCATGCATTTGGAAGATGAACTTGCCAATTTATTCCCAGAACATAAGCTAAGAGTAGTAAGTGGAAGTTTCAGAGGGGTTGCTGTCAGTGTGATATACAAAGAAATTTCTTAAAAATTAGGCTGATCAAAAGCAGAATAGGCTGCCTCAAGAGGAAGCAAGTTCTCCATCACTGACTCAGATCCAAGTGTTAAAAAGGGTGCAACTGGTCAATCCTGATCTGACCAGATCACAAAAATGGAAAAAACCGAGTGTCTTTGGATAACACTGATTTTAGCAAGCATTCATGTTTTATACATTTAGCTGTTTGCAAGCATCTGCTGGTACCTAAAACAATTTTTCTATGCCCATACCATTGAAAAAACATTGTTTCCTAGGTTTTCCCTACAAGTCATTTGGGAGTGTGTGTATAAAGGTTGTCTTTCTTATCCCATTGCTAAGCATTTCAGTTCTGATTAGATGTGTTACTTTAAAAATGTATATTCCAGGGTGGCTAGGTGGCACAGTGAATAGAGCACCGATCTTGGAGTCAGGAGGACCTGAGTTTAAATCCAGCCTCTGACACTTAATACAAAACTAGTCGTGTGACCTTGGGCAAGTCACTTAACCCCAATTGCCTTACCTTCCTCCCTCCAAAAAGAAAAAACAACAACCCAAAAACAAACAAAAAAACAACAAAAAAATGTATATTCCCTATCCTTTCTTCTACTAAGGTGGACACTATGTTTAGATGAATTTAGAGATTCTCTGCCCTGTCCTCTGCCCTTTCCAGTAAAGATTAGGGCTTGAGTCAACCGAGATGTTTATCATCCAAAATATCCATGCTGAACCCAGTAGTTTGAGTGAGGCCAGAGTTGAAGGGAATGTGGCATATATATAGACAATACTTATGGCTTGAAAGTTTGTTTACAAAAATATTAAATATGATACCATAGTCTTGTGTTTAGCACTGTACATTATGTTCAAAGTATCTATTGAATCAGAGGAAAACACAGGGCTCTCAACTACATATTAAAAACACATCTGGATAATACTAACTCTAAACAAGATGTCACAAGGTAGTTAAAAATACAATAATTATTCTAGCCTAATTTCCCAAGCATCTGTAAATATCTTAAAATAAATGGCTATCAGAATCCAACAATTAGAATTTCTTTTTAGGTAGGCACTTTTTCACATTGGTGTTAGCACTGAAACACAGTAAGTACTTAATAAATGTTTAGTTTATTGATAGTGTTATTTCTTTAAAAAACATTTTTTTTTGGCAGGGGGAAGGAAGGGCAATTGGGGTTAAGTGACTTGCCCAAGGTCACATGGCTAGTAAGTGTTAAGTGTCTGAGGTCAGATTTGGACTCAGATCCTACTGATTCCAGGACTGGTGTTCTATTCACTGTGCCACCTAGTCACCCCCAATAGTGTTATTTCCTATGAGAAACAATGTGGTCTGAGTAAAGTGTTGGTCCAGAAAGGCCTGAGATCAAGTATTAGACCCAAGTATTTACACCAACTAGTTATATAGTCATGGATAAATCACTGATCTTTCTCACTATGTTAAAAAGTTGGCAATTCATGTGAGGGGACAGAGTTTTCCCATCAAAAGTTTTCTACATAACAGCTTTGGACCAAATTGTGTATATACATATATGTGTATATATGTGTATTACAATATACACGCATATATTACAATACACACACACATATATATCTTGGAAAGTCAGTGTGGCATATGTATGTATGTTTATATGTATAATGTATACATACATATATTTTGAAAAAGGCAATATGACAAATAAATATATATGATATATGAACATGCATATTAATTTATGCATATTATGTATATAATATATCTACATCTGTTCTGAAAGAGGCATGGTGGATTGAAAATTTGACTTGGAACCTACAGGAAATCCTGGGTTCAAATCCTATTTTAGACACCTATTATCTGTGTGACTCTGGACAAGTCATTCAACTCTCCTGAGTCTCATCTTTTGTTTCAGATGGGCTATGATTCTCATTGGTGTCCATATATATTAAGGTTCTATATTAAGATACCATTACCCATGATCTGCAGTACCTCGAAAAGTCTTGCTGTTTGCTTAGAGGTAGGAAGGTATACTTTTGGTAGAATCTGGTTCCTTAAAATATGGTTGCAAGTTCACTGGCAGTTTTCTGGGAGGTGAATAGCAAGAACTGGGGGAGGGCTTGAGATTCTTACCAGTTGGAAAGCAATGTCACAACATATCAGTGGAAGGCAAATTAGTAACTAAAGGAGAAAGAGGCAGTGCTAATGCCACAGTGGAAAGGTGCCCACTTAAAAGGAATTCTAATTGTAGGACTCTGATAGCCATTTATTTTAAGACAAATACATCAGGAAAATGGTGGATGTGGAGGGCTTAATTACATACAAGGAAATTACTTAATAGTGGGTTTATTTCACTGCTTCTAGGTGGATAGTCCTTGTAGGATAAGAAAGAAGTAAATTATTCTAGCTCAAAAATGTGAAATCTTTAAGCCACCAGGGCCTTTCATGAGCCATGAATATTAATAATCATTGTGATTTGACAAGAAACATTTCTTAACTTCTAAACCTATAAGCGTCATGCTAAAAACTCCTCTTTAACACAAACTCAGTTAGCTGAAATCTGTGAAAATTGTCTTCCTTTTCTGGATATCTGTATGCTAAGTCCCTTGACAGGAGGTGAATGTGTAAAATTTTATATAGCAACTTTTTGTGCTATATTCCTCCAGAGCATTTCAAGTGTTCATAGTTCCTGATGTGAAATTAATCTAATTATTATGCCTTCTAGGGCAAAAAGCACCATCCCTTCAATTTAACAAACATTTATTAACTGCCTAGTGTAAGGCCCATGTGCTAGGAACTGGCTAGCTGATGATATTTCCCAGTTGTATAAAACATGAATGAGAAATACCACATATACACAGGATAACTAAAATACTGTGTAGGAAAATGGGACTTTAGTTGTTAAATGCTTTGTCTGGGCCCAGAAGTATGGATGGGGAGGATGCCAAAGGACCCCTCTTACCAAAAAGAGTTCTTGAGACTGTAACTACTCAGGGTGATTTTCAGTGCTTCATGCTTTGTTCCGAAAACTCATTTGATCTTCTTGGAAAGAATAAAGGTACAGAAGAATGGTTCTACTTACAAGGATAAGGCAGCCACCATCAATAACAGCCTCAAAAAAGCGTTGAACATATACTGTGGTTTTAAAATTTTTTATATCTTTGTATGATCCCATTTTTGACAGACATACCTGTCCAATATAGTTAGTTCATAATTTGGCTTGAATTAATTAACTAATAAACCAAGTTTTATTAAGTGCCTACTATGTGCCAGGAATTACACTTGGCAGGACCGTCCAAAGATGAAGAGACAGATGATAGAATGCTGACTTTGGGTGAATAGAATATAGAATATGTGAAAGTGAAGAATATAAAATAAGTCTGGAAAGATTAAGTTAGAATTAGATTGTGGATAGCTTTAAACACTAGACTGGAAGGTTAGTATTTTGTTCTGAAGAAAATAAAGAGCCTTTGAAGTTTTTAATCTCAAGAGTGATAGAGTCAGATCCGTGCCTTACGAAGATGGTTTTGACAGCCCACCACCATCACCATTATCACTATCAACAAGCAATTATTAAGTATTTTTTATGTACTAAGCTAAACACTGGAGAGACAAAAAAAGGCCAAAACCAAAACTAATCACTGATCTTAAAGAACTCTCGATCTAATAGGGAAGAACAAAGGCAAATGACTATGTAGATGGAAGATATGTAGAGAACAGATGGGAGGCAGGAAAGGTAGATCAGATTCAGATTCTGTAGGGCCTTGACTACCAGGCTATGTAATTTGGACTTTATTTGGCAGACAATGGGAAGCTTTTAAAATAGAGATTATCTATAAGAATATTGGAATATTTTATACACATGGCCCAGAAAAGGTTGGTTCAATATTAGGAAAACTATAAGCATAACTGACCACATCAATAACCAAAATAGCAAAAATGATATGACTATTTCAATAAGTAACAGAAAAAAGCTTTTGACAAAATATAACACCCATTCCTTTAAAAACACTAGAAGGCACAGAAATAAGTGCAACTTTTCTTAAAATAATAAGTAGTGTTTATCTAAAACCAAGAGTTAAGCATTATCTGTAATAAAGATAAACTAGAAGCCTTCCAAATAAGATAAGAAGTGAAGTAAGGATGCCCCTTATCACCAATTTAATTATTTAATACTCTAGAAAAGCTAGCTGTATTAATAAGACAAGAAGAAGGAATAAGAATTGACAATGAAGAAACAAAACTATAACTCTTTTGCAGATGATATGATGGTATATTTAGAGCACCCTAGAGAATCAACTGAAAGAAGGTTGAGAAAAAGTTTTAAAAATTAAAAGCAAAATTTCAGGATAAAAAATAAACCACAAATCATTAGCATTTCTACATATTACCAACAAAACACAGCAGAAAGAGATCCAAGAGAAATTCTAGTTAAAATAATTTCAGACATTATAAAATAATTGGAATGTAACTGCCAAGACAAACCTAGGTACTACTTGAACAGTTACAAAATGCTTTTCATACAACTGGAGAAATGTTAATTGCTCATGGGTAGACTGAACCAATATAATAAAAATAATAATATTCAAACATTAAGATATTTACATTGGAACACTAATGCATTATTGGTGGAGTTGTGAACTGATCTGACCATTTTGGAGAGCAATTTGGAGCTATGACCAAAGGGCTATAAAAATGTGCATACCTTTTGACTCAGCAATACCACTTCTAGGGCTGCATCCCAAAGAGATCATACAAATGGGAAAAGACCAACATATAAAAAAAAATATTTATAGCAGCTCTTTTGTGGTGGCAAAGAACTGGAAATTGAGGGGATGCCCATCAACTGGGGAATGACTGAAAAAGTTGTAGTATATGAATGTAATTGAATACTACTGAGCTATAAGAAATGATGAACAGGCAGACTTCAGAAAAACCTGGAAAGACTTATATGAACCGATGCTGAGTGAGGGGAGCAGAACCAGGAGAACATTATATACAGTTACAGCCACATTGTATGATGACTTACTTTGAGAGACTTGCTTCTTCTCAGCAATGCAAGGTTCTAAGACAACTCCAAAAGACCCATCATGGAAAATGCTATCCATACCCAGAGAAAGAATTACAGAATCTGAATGCAGATTGAAGCATACTATTTGCTTTCTCTCTCTTTTTTGTTTTGTTTCGTTTCTTCTTTCTTGTGGTTCCTTCCATTGGTTATAATTCTTCTTTTCTACATGACTAATATGAAAATATGTTTAATGTAAATGTATAGGTAGAGCCTATATTAGATTACATGCTCTCTTAGGGAGAGGGGAGGAGAGGAAGGGGGAGAAAATGTAAAACTCAAAAGCTTGTGGAACCGAATGTTGTAATTTAAAAATAAATAAATAAATTAAAAAAGATATTTATAGCAGCTCTTTTTTTGGTGGCAAAGAACTGGAAATTCTGGGGATGCCCATCAATTGAGGAATAGCAAAACAAGTTGTGGCATATGATTGTGATGGAATACTACTATGCTATAAGGAATGTTGAGTTCTATGATCTTAGAAAAACATGGATATACTTGCATGAAATAATGAAGAACAAAATGAGCAGAACCAAGAGAATATTGTATATTGTAAGAACAACTTTGAGTGACTAAAATATTTTGACTATTAAAAATACCTATAATAACTTTAAAGAACCTTAGAGGGAAAATGCTATCTCCATCCAAGGAAAGAACTGATAAATAAAAGCATGTATAGAATGGTTTTACACACACACACACACACACACACACACACACACACACACACACACATTTGTGCCTAACAGTAGCCATCTGTAGGGTAGAGGGGAGAGGAGGGAAGAAAAAAAAAAGTTACATGATAAC
The DNA here is from genome assembly GCF_028583685.1 of Petaurus breviceps papuanus. Taxonomy (NCBI): domain Eukaryota; kingdom Metazoa; phylum Chordata; class Mammalia; order Diprotodontia; family Petauridae; genus Petaurus; species Petaurus breviceps. Next base: position 32,107,335 of record NW_027187391.1, read on the forward strand.
ATTTATATTTAAAAAGAATAACAAGTTGTAGATATGAAGCTTCATGCGCATCTTTTTTTTTTCTATTCTACTGTTATGGAAATGCTGATTTCTTAAGTTCAGAATAAAGTAAATAAAAATTTAAAAAACGATATTTTAACCTAAATTAATTTACTTGTTCAGTGCATAATAATCCAACTACAAAAGTTATTTTCTAGAACTAGAAAAAAAGAATAACAAAGTTCATCTAGATTGAAGAACAAGAGGTGAAGAATATAAAGGTGATCAGTGAAAAAAAAATGTGAAGGAAGGTAGCCTACCAGTACTGGATCTGAAACTATATTACAGAGGGGTAATCATCAACACAATTTCAGCTAAGAAATAGGGTGGTGGGGCAGTGGAATAGTTTAGGTACATAATACATAGAAGTAAATGATCATAATAACCTAGTGTTTGATAAATGTGAAGATCCAAGCTTTGGGGGCAAGAACTCACCATTTAAGAAAAATTGCTGGGAAAACTAGAAAGCAGTTTAACTGAAGCTAGCCATAGACCAACAATCTCACATTGAATGCCAAAAATAAGGTCAAAAAGGATAAATTATTTAGATAAAGAGGGAGATATCACATGTAAATTAGGGAAACATGAAAAAATTAACCTGTCAGATGCATGGATAAGGAAAGAGTTTATGACCACATGAGAGATAGATAAGATCATCAGAAGTAAAATGGATCATTTTGATTACATGAAATTAAAAAGTTTTTGCACAAATAAAGCTAATGCAGCCAAAGAAAAGTAGGAAACGGGGGGAGGGTTGGGAGGGGGAAGGATTTTTACAGCAAGGTTCTCTGATTAAGGTTTCATTTCTCAAATATATAGGGAACTGAGTCAAATTTCTAAAAATATGAACCATTCTCCAATTGACAAATGGTCAGAAGATATGCACAGAAAGTTTTTCCAGAAGAAAGCAAAGCTATCAATAGTTATGCTAAAAATGCTCTAATTCATGATTGATTAGAGAAATCTAAGTTAAAATAATTCTGAGATATCACCCCACTTCTACCAAACATTGGCTAACACGACAGAAAAGGAAAAGGACAAATGCTGGAAGCAAAACAGAAAAATAGGGACACTGATGTACTGTTGGTAGAGATGTGAACTGGTCCCACCATTCTGGAAAACAGTTTGGAACTATCCTAGCAATACCATTACTAGTTCTGTATGCAAAAGAGATCAAAGAAAAGGAAAAAGGAACTCTTTGTCCCTTATTTCTCAGCTATGGAAGTTTTAGTCTATCCAAAGGAAGATTTAGGTTCAGTCCATGGCCTCATGTTTTGCTACCCATCCCTGCTTAGGGTTGACAGTAGGAGAAACAGAACAGCACTCACTTAATTTAAAGAATGCTCTGACTTTGTTTTTTAAGAATTTTTAGAATCCTGGTTTTGTTACTTCTACCTGTATGACTTTGGGAAAGTCACTGGGTTTCAGTTTTCTCATCACTAAAATGAGGAAATTGAATTAGGTTAATTCCAAGATTCTTTCAAGCTATAAGTCTATAACCCAACTGATCTCTCTTAGGTACATTTACTGAGAGGAAGTTGCACTTAGTCTTTTGAATGACAAAACCATTTCCCTTCTCTTACATTTACAGGAGAAGTGACCCCATTTGTCTCTTGGCAGTTCCCTGTAATTGGCCCTGATATCTCCACACGTTAACAGATGAATCTGTCAGTTTTGTGTCTTTTTTCTCCCCCACAAAGAGCTGTGTATCAACCAATGCCACATGATATAAAAGCTGCATCTGCAACAACTTTGCCTCAGGACTCATGCCACTCACTGAGTGAATTCAAAAGACGACATGACAGAAGGTGCCAGGCTGATCTCCTGAGGGCTGACCCTGAGCCCTGTCACCAGTGCATCTGTTCTGGGACACACATGGGTCATGTCCAACACAGAGGGCCGGAGAGATGGATTGGCATTTTCATGCAGCAGAGGCCCTGGGAGAAGGGAAGGCTGATCTGCTCCTCTGCCCCTTGTGTATATTCCACAGACCTGCTGGTTCATCTCAAGTCACCAAACACCAAAGAAAGGAATGCCAAAGGTCAGATCTGCTAAGAATAATGCAATCAATTTCTATAGCACCTTTAATAAAATAAGCTGCAAAGCCTTTTCTTCTCATACCACTTTTACTGACAATTGGCCTCACTAAAAACCAGACATCAGAGCAATGAAGAGAAGAATGATAGCAACGGCTACTGCTAGGGTGTCTTGTCTGAGATCAGAGTACACACATTTTTGTGATTAAATAGGCTTGATCTGGAGGAGGAAAAGAAAGTTTGAGTTAACAGAATAAGCATTAGCCTTAAAATGGTGAATTATCAGCAAAGCCTGATCCCCTTCTGCAGGAAGCTAAGTTAAAACACTCCTGGTGTTTCTCTGGCATCCCCAGTACTTCTTAATGTTAAGTCAAATTAATAACAATACTTTACATCTATGTAGCATTTTAATGTTTACAAAGCACTTTATAGCAGAATCATAGATTTAGAACAGAAAAGTTACTGAAAAGTCATCAAGTCTAATATTCACATTTTTACAGGTGAGGAAACTGAGACCCAGAGAGTTTAAGTGACTTGTACAAGGTCATGTAGGTAGTAAAATGTTATAGCTAGAATTTACATTCAAGTCTTTTGATTCTCTTGCAGCTAAATAGTATAATGGATAAAGGAGATAAAGTAGATAGACTCCTCTTCCTGAGCTCAAATCTGGCCTCAGCTACTTACTAGCTGTGTAACCTTGAACAAGTCACTTAACCTTGGTTGCCCCAGTTTCCTCATCTGTAGAATGAGTTGCGGAAAGAAATGTCAAACTACTCCACTATTTTTGCCAAGAAAATGCCCAATGAGGTCACAAAGAGTTGTACACAACTGAGGGACAACTGACTTTTGATTCTACCTCCAATGTTCTTGCCACTGTAATGCCTTGCTTTAGATACCTCTTCACAACAGCCCCTTGAGGTAGTAATACTTTGTAGGCATTATTATCTATGCTATGATGATAAGGAAACTGAGGCTTGGAGAGGTCAAGAGTCTTGTCCATGATGGCACAGTTATGAAAGAGGGTATGGCACACACTTGTCTGAATCATACAGATAGAAAACCTCAGGTGATATATAAATAACAATGGTAGCTAACATTTATATAATGCTTTAAGGTTTGCAAAGCATTTCACACTTATCTGAACCTCTTGATAACCCTGTAAAGTAAGTATTTCTCCCATTTTATTTCCTCCATTTTACAGATGAGGAAACTGAGGTGAATAGAGACTCAGTGCCTTGCCCAGAGTCACACAAGTAGTAAGTGGCTGAGGCAGGATTTTTTACTTCGGTTGACCTCATTCCAAGTCAACATTCTAAGCACTGAATCACCTAGCTGCCTGGATGGAAACCATAAAGAGGTATGTACATGTTAGCTATTATGATTACCAATGTCTTGTGTTCGTTAGAGCCATTTATGGTATCTTCAGGCAGTACTTGCCGCAGCCAGGCTTCCATTACAACTTCAGAAAGTCCTATGCAGTTGTAAATCTAAGAAACACTGCTCTCGAGGATACTGGCAAAGTAGGGTTATTAACTAAAGGCTAGCCAGACCACACACGTTTGTCACCTGATTAAGAGAGATGATATGTTGTTTGCCAGCAGTCAGAGCCAGAGCAGAAATCAAAGAATATATATAAAAATAAATCCACTCTAATGGCATGGATCTCCTCTACTGAATTATGAAGAGGTACCCATATCTAATCTTCACATGTGTTTATATAAATAGGTTGAGTCACCATGACACCCTTAAAGTAGTTTGGGCAGTAGCAGAATAACCATTCAAATAATACTGGACTTGTACTCACAAGTTTCTGGATCGTAATTAGAACCAACTAAGGGAATGTAGGGCCACAGACACCATGCAAATCTCATTGAAGTAGCCCTTTACAAAGGGACCAGATGACTTTGTAATTTAGAACCAAAGAATCATAGTATGTCAGAGCTGGAAGCGGCCTTAGAAATTACCTAATACAATTTCTTCATTTTGTAAATGGGGAAATGGAGATTGAGAGAAGGCAAGAGACTCAACTCAAGGTGATGCAGTCAGTAAACAGCAGAGCCAGGTCAGTAATTCAGTTCTCCTGCCTCTTAGTCAAGTGACTGGAATGCTGCTTCCCTTAAATTCTTAGCACAAGATGTGGTATCCCAGGGACTTTTACAGATTTAGCCATTACCTATACAAGAGAAATTATAGTACCAGGCCCTAACCCTATCCCTATCATCTCTATCCCTATTTATACTAGATAGCTTAGTTGGTAGAAGATTAGATCTTTAAGTATCTGGGCTTCATATGCCTGTTTGGATGTGGGTTCCCATTTAGAGGCAGTGTATAATAGCTGATGGAGTTCAATAAATAATGGGTTCAAATTCTACCTCAGAAACTTTACATTCTAGGTTTAAATCCTAAGGAGGTGGCTGGGACAAGAGGTGGAGAGCTGGAAAGGAGGTCTACCTACAGCAAGGCTATTTGGTATTTGGACTCATTTGCTCTGGGCAAATAGATGATCATACAAATTTTGACCCACTGAAGACTAAAACTTGGTTTAGGACAATGTTGAGTGGGAGTGTCTGGGTCCCTTGTATACAATACCTCCTGACTAATTCTCTGCAGGAAATTTGCAGTGGAGTACTACATTAACAGTCAGGAGACTTGCAGTTCCCATCCCAAATCTGCTGCAGACTTGATAAGTTAGACTCGTCTTACTTTTGCCACATGTAAAATCTGACCTCGTTTGCTCTCTTATCAACCTCTGGAATCAGAACCACAATGAGGATTAATGTGGCAATGATATCAGATACACGTTTTGAAGTCTTCAAAGAAGGTGATGAGGAAATATAGGCAGTATGGTAATTAGATTAGTGGCAGATCCAAAATAACACTCATTAATCCCTATTCTGTAGGATCTCTCTGAAACAAATCTTGAGCACTTGCTATTTGGACCTTGACAATAATTAATTTTCACCTTCTCTCTACCATTATCCAAATCCTAAATTTTTACAGACTCGTTCATAGTGAATACTACATAAAGATTTGTGGAATTAATTGAATTCTGCCCTCTGTTGCCTTAGAAAATTACACCATTCCCTTTCCACATCAATTCAACTATAGTTATCCCTTCTCTCTTGTGGGGCTAGGGTCATGGCACCCCCCACTCCTGCTATTTGGAAAAATCTGTGTATTAAAAGATATTAAGGTATTTTAAAACATTGAAGGTGATATTAAATGATTAAGAGGTGTTAAAAGATAAAACATGCTGATATTATACAATACTATACATATATTTTATGTACTTCTGAGTTTTCCCAATTTTTTCTGTGTCATCTGTTAACCTTTGTGTGTTGTCTGCAGCTTCCACAAGATTCCCCCCTGCCCCCCCGCCAAATTCCTTTTTGATCAAGCCCATCTGCAATATATCAAAATTGTGATGGGGAAAGTTGCAATATAGAGGGGATGCCTGTACTCATTCTTTAATGAAAGACTCTGGGATCTACCTCCAGTCCTGCCATTGATTAGTTATGTAACCTTAGATTAGTTACTTTACTTCTCTGGGTTTCAGCTTCCCCATATATACAATGAAGGATTTAGACTACATGAGTACCTGAACCCCTAATATTGACTTCAGCTAAGGAGGGAGGGTTTGCATTCAGAATCCCACCATAAAATGCAACTGCTGCAGGATGAATTCCCCCCCACCCCCCATGAAACAAATCATAACTATGTAGTGCTTCCAACCTGAATCTCAGTAACTGAGAATTTGCATTGGTGGAATGGTATAACTGGGGCAACTAGGTGGCACAGTGAATAGAGCACCAGCCCTGGAGTCAGGAGGACCTGAGTTCAAATCTAGCTTCAGACACTTGACATTTAACTAGCTGTGAGACTTTGGGCAAGTCACTTAACCCAACTGCCTTACCTTCCCCCCTGGAAAAAAAATAAAAAAATAGAAAGATATAACCACTATGATGCTGAGAACTCAGGAAGGGTACTGCCCCTAGGTCAGGGCTTCTTAACAAATGTCAGGTGGCACATGAACTCAATTAGGTTTTTCAAATAAATTTAGGTGTCATTTGTAATTCTATGCATCTTATTTTATGTAGTTAAAAATGTTGTTCTGAGAAAGAATTGATAGGCTTTTTCAGACTTCCAAAGGAATCCATAACACCACACAGACACACACACACGAACACAGACACACACACACAGACACACACACACACGAACATGCCAAGAGTACCAGAAAAGTGCCTATTCATAATTCTTAATACTTAAGGTAGCTTTCTCTTGAGGCAAGAGTAAGGGTCAGATGAAGAGGGCTCTCATCTTGATTCTGGGGTCAAATGAAACTATATGCCTAGAAGGCTGGCTTAAAGGTGAAGGGTAAAGAGGATGCTTGAAAAATATACTGGAATAGGCAATGGGGTATGGAAATCCATCTGGCCCTACAAAAAAGTAAGGGGGTAAGGGGAGAGATGGGGGTGATATATGAGAGAACAGACTGGGAGGAGTAATCAGTATGCTTGCCATCTTGGGGTGGGGGGTAGGGGAGAGATGGGGAGAAAATTTAGAACTCAAAATCTTGTGGAAATGAATGTTGATAACTAAAAATAAATAAATAAAATTTGAAAAAACAATATCCTGGAATAAGCAGTTACAGTAGAAGTCAGGATTGACTAGCAGCACGGTTTGGTAAGAACTTTCTCCTGGATTGACTTTTGGGGCAATGTACCTTTACTGAGTGACTCTTCCTTGTAATGGGAGTATACTATTAAACTGTTAGATCAGGGGAATATTGTAGATCTAGTTTGCCTAGCTTTTAGGAAAGTGTTTGATAAGTACCTCTTCCATCCTATTCTCATGGAAAAGATGGAATTACATGGGCTAGACCACACTATCATCAGATGAATTTAGGATTGGTTGAATGACTGGACTTTAAGAGTATTCCTTGATGGTGCAATGTCAGGTTGGAAGAAGGGCTTCATTGGAATCCCCCAAGGATCCATGTTTAACATTTTTATTGAAGTTTTGAATAAAAGCACAGATAGAATTTTTACCACATTTACAGATGGTACAAAGGGGAGAGGAATAGCTAACACACTAGCATCTTCATAGGTTATGATATTGGTCCGAATATAACTCTCTAGAGAGCAGAATGCTGGGTTTAGTTTGAGAAGACCTGGGTTCAAATTCTAGTTCTTCTAATTACTATCTTTGTGACTTTGGGCATATATCTCTGAGCCTCAGTGTTACCATCTGTGAAATGAAAGAATTAGGCTACATATTCTCTTAGATCCCTTCCAGAACTACATCTACAATGCTCCAGCACAATCTATGAGCTAAAGCTCTCCTATACCTTATGCTCGAGAAGATGCAGGGGAGGGAGGGGAGCTTCAGTACTACATTTTTTTATTGGCATCTTCCTCAATTCATTGGCTAAAACCACTAACCATTTCCAATGGAAATGGAGATACCATTTTACAACAGAAACAAAACAAAACAAAAACTGACTGGAATTGGATCTGGCTTAAAATCCTACTTCTAATTTCTGCTTGTGTAATTTTGTGCAAGAAACTTAATCTTTCTGGGTCTCAGTTTTCTTATCTGTAAAATGATGGAGGTGGACTAGTTGACTCCTCAAATCCCTTATAATCCTAAAGCTATGATCCCATGATCCATTGTTCTCAATTGGGTTGGTAAAGTTCCATGGAGCCAGATTTTATACAAAGCTGTATCTATGAGGTCTCTACAGGCTACAAGAGCAGAGCTAAAGATGGTATCTGGCCAATGCATTGAAACAATGTTAAAACTTATTTAAGTGCCTGCAGATGGATGTAGTTGACAATCAGTTGTGTCCAGTTCTTTGTGATGTTGAGGATCAAAGCACTCCAATATCCTCCATGGGGTTTTCTTGGCCAAGAGACAGGAGTGGTTTGCTATTTCCTTCTTCAGTGGATTAAGGCAAAAAGAAGTTAAGTGACTTGCCCAGGGTCACATAGCTAGTAAGTGTTTGAAACCACAACTGAACTCGGGTCTTCCCTACTCCGGGGGCCAGTGCTCTATCCACTGAGCTACCTAGCTGCCCCTAGCTGTTTACAATAGCAAACTTTAATGATATTTTCATCTTCTGCCATCAGGTACAAGACCATGTGTATGAGTTATGTGATACTTGCCATGGCTCCTCCAAAATGGACTTTACTTCAAACCATAGAAATGCTCTTTCTGCCAAATATAGTGGTGGTTTCTACATTTCATGTCATATTCTAAAGACTTTAAGTAGACAAAGCATTCAACTTAGCCATCTAGGATTGAAGTTGTTACCTTTATTGAGGAAGTTGCCACAACAAATGGAGAACAGTAACTCATCTATGAATCATGCCAAATTTGTGGGTCCCCTCACACAGATATTAGAGAAATGAACCAATTACTTCTGGCCAGCAGGAATGGGGCAATTTCAGGAAGTGAAGAGAGGGCATTTATGGTAGCTTTCTGGCTGCAATATGCCAGAGACTAACTTTACTCACTGGTTCTATCTTAGAAGGAGAAGATCTTCTTTGGAGAAGATAGAACACTAAATTTGAAGTTAGAAAATGCCGTTTTGAATCCCACCTCTGACACCTAAAGACAGCTAGATGAACAGCAGATAGAGCCCTGGGGCTCAATTCAAATCTACCTCCAGACACATATGGACTGTGTGACCCTGGGCAAGTCATTTAACTACTGTCTGCTTCAGTTTCCTTAACTGTAAAATGGGAATCATAATAGCACTTACCTTACAGGGTTGTAATATAAGCTCCCTGAGGGCAGAAACAGTTTCCACTTTGTATTCTTCATACAATCCTGCCAGGCCCATAGTAAGAGCTTGCTAAGTGTTTGTTGATGGATGATAGAAGATGAAGTGACTCTCTATTTGATAATCATTTAGCAATTAGTGACATGTTACTTCTGATAGGTGACACTGAGAAAAAAATTATAATTTCATAAACAGAGTACTCCTGTGACCAACTCCAAGATCTGGCATCACAACTTTGAAGGGCCTGATGCCCAGCGATGGTCATGATGAAGAAACCATAAGTTTCAGCTACTTTTCCAAGAATCTTTTGTTTTTCTTCTCACCATGTGTAACCTGCTCTGTTATTCTCCTACTTCTTGTTGCACATGTTACTCCTGCCCCAGGCTAAGAATGTTCTCATGGACCCCTTATCCCACAAGATGGAACCAAAGGAACTGAAGGACAAAGTTAGAACATAGTCTATGCGATGGTCACTATTAATATGAAATTGGCCAGCCCAATTCTGCAGTAGCAGAGTGAATAATTATGGTTCCAGAGCAAGTGAGAGTTGGGAGGGCACTCTAATACAGTAAGTCTAGATTGAGGAAGGAAAGAAGGAAGGAAGGAAGGAAGGAAAGAAGGGAGCAAGGAAGGAAAGTAAAAAGGTAGAAAGAAGGAAAATCAGAAGAAATAAGATGTCATCCCTATTTTGCGGTTGAGGAAAGTGAGAAAAGCAGAAGTTAAGTGATTTTCCCAGGGTCCCACATCCTAGTAAGCATCTGAGGCTAGATTTGAACTCAGGTCTTCTTGACTCCAGTCCCAGAATTCTATCTGTGCCACTTAAAGCTACTCTTCAAATTCTTAAATACAATTTTTTTAAAATACAAATTTAAAAAATTTTTATTTTTGCTTTTTGGAGGGCAATTGAGGTTAAGTGACTTGCCCAAGGTCACATGGACAGTGTTAAGTGTCTGAGGCCATATTTGAACTCAGGTCCTCCTGACTCCAGCGCAGGTGCTCTATTCACTGCGCCACCTAGCTGCCCCCTACTCTTGCAATTCTTTCTGAGTTTTTGTCTTTGAATATAGGTTCCCTTTGACTCTGTGAGTTATATATCATGATTAGGAGGATACATCCATGGAATACTCGACATATTTTATATTCTTTGGAAAAAGTGACCTCTACAATGTCATATATTTGCTTGTTCAGGGTTATAGAAACAAACAGTGCAGAGACTACAGCAGTGTAATCATCAAGGTAAAGTAAACAAGGGGAAACAGTGTTAGACTCAGCTGGGGACAGTGTGTCAGGATCAGCCAACTGGGCTCTGTCTTTTTCCCCCTTTTGATTCTAGAGCCTTGGTCGCGAATTCCAAACTTCAAGCACAGTTTAATATAGTACCCTAAAGGCAGAGATTATCCTGTTTTTGTCTTTATAGGCCCAGAATCCAACACAGTGCCTTGTACTAAAGAGATGTGTAATGTTTGTTGAATTGATTTGAAATACAGTGTAAGGGCATAAATCCTTTTTGTCGCTTTTCTATATTCTTGCTCTGTTTTACATATGCCTTTGAATATTTTTGTATTAGAATAAAATATTTCATAAAAAGAAGTTATCTGGAATTCTAGTATTTTTTTAAGCTAATATTTCTCCGAAAGTAATCAGGGCATATTTTAAACCTGTAGGTTTGATGAATATACTTCCTATCTTTAAGGATAAATCTGTGCATTTGAGATATACTGGGCCCAATATGAAAAAAGATGTGCTATTGCCAAATTTTTTTTAAAATTCTATTTTAGACACTTTAGTTTTGGAGAAACTAGAGGAACAGATTCAGCAATACACTGAGCTCATAAGAGTTTTCTAATATACATAAAAATCAGTTACTTATACCAGACCATCATGTTCTACCATCAAACACAAGCTTGAGAAGTGGGGAAACTATTGGCTCCATAAATCCAAGTTCTCCTGAATTTATAAAAATAATTAACCACATAGAATATGGACTGCATATCATTCAAAACATCATGTTTTTTTCTATATCTATCAATCCATATACTGTTTACTTTCTTTTGTAGAGTAAGAAAAACCTGCCTGTCATTTCCTATCATGGCCACATGTCTGAAAGGAGCTTGTCAGCCTGGTTCCTGTTATGACAAGAATCTATTCTGAAAGATTCATGCAACTCTCTTACCCTTCATGGACCACCATTGTCTGGATGACTTTGTTGCCTAGCAACACGTCCCATCTTTTCTGTGCAGACAAATAACCTTTAATGTGCATTTGAAAGTACTTCTTTGGTCTCTCTTTTCATTATTAAAAATTGGAGAAAATGCCCTTTTCTCATATGCATGTTAAATTACCTCTATTTTTTTCTGGAGATATAAGACAGCATAGGAAAATTCAATGTGCTATTCTCAGAGCTTTTCTTCCTCATCTGCCTCAATACCTTGCTGTCTAGCCAAATATAGAATCCCTGAGGAACAGAACACATCTAAGTGCCAAGTCACAAAGTGGTTGTCAGCTTATTTCTTCCTCCAACTTCTAAATGAACTATGTCTCAAAGTCTGCTTTCAGCATTCCAGAGCTGTTTAATAGTTTGACTTGATGTTATTCTCCTTTCAAATGCTTCCTAGAGAATGATGGTCCTATACCAAGTGTACATAAAGAAAGGTGCCATGACAGAGACTACTGACCAACACTGAAGTTCCAGTCAGTCCATTATGATAAATAAAGGGAATTTTGGTGGGTTCAGGTGAGTAAAGTCCAGTGACAATAAGGCATCTATTCATGAAGAGGAACATTTCCTTCTCTCTACTTTGCACATGCCCCACTTCAGATAATGACAAATGGTGGCTTCTAATTCTTCCCATAATATCTAGGTGCTCAAATGAGACAGAGTTCGGAGAAAGAAGAAAAAAGAATTCTATCATTTTCACTTATGGCTTTGTCTTCTTCCTTCTAGACTGTAAGCTCCTTGAAGCTACTGGCTTTGTCTTATTTCAGCTATGTATTTCCTATGCCTAACACTTTATCTTGTTACCATTAGGAATTTTTATTCATTTTTAATTTATGGAATAAAACAAGCATTTCCATAACAGAGTACACTAAAAAAAGATGATTGCGTATGAAACTGCAAATCTATTATACACAACTTGCTATTCTTTTTTTTTTTACCATGTTACATGTACATATTACCATGTTACATGTAAATTTCTTTTTTCCCCCTTTTTTCTCCTTCCCCCCTCTTTGCATTCAATTTTCTTGTCTTTCTATCTAGAGGTAATTTCTCTTGTCAGTACTCTGATATCATCTCTCTTACATGACGATTTTATTTTTAATTAAAAAATTTTCAGTATTGCCTTTTGTTTTCATGCAGAGTTCATTCCTCCCTTATCCCTCTCCCACTGAACTTTCCCTTGCAACAAAGGAAAAACATTTAAGCAAAACCAACTGATAGAGTATGCTTCATTTTGCATCTGTAGTCCCCCACTTTTCTACTGAGAGCTAAGTATTTCATTATGTGTTATCTGCTTATAAGTCCTTTTGAATAGCTTATTTAATTTTATAATGCGATTGTTCATATACATGCTTTGTTATCCTTTACTCCTTTAGATGAAAAGCTCTATGAGGGCAGGGACTATATATTCTTTAATTTTTGAAAACCTGGCACCTTGCATAGTACACTGACCACTGTTGTTGCTACCATGTTTCCCCAATAATAAGACCTATCCCGAAAATAAGCCCCCCTTACTGTGTAAGATTCCTCTAAAATAAGCCCTCCCCCGAAAATAAGCCCTATTGAGATTGCTACTGTAGTGAAGGTGATCCCCTGCGCTACACGCTACATTACGGTACCCTCTGTAGGCACTGCCCACCCCCCCGGTGAAACGCACGCCGCGCTCCGAGCTCCATCCAATCAGAGCTGTAGCAGTGAGCACGTCATCCTGTTCTTCCCTAGTGATTTCCTTATTGAATAAAGGTACATTTTTTTGTTCACATTTACCTGTTTATTAAAATTGCTGTCAATGTTCATTAAAATAAGCCCTCCCCTGAAAATAAGCCCTCTGGTGTTTTTCTGTTCAAAAAAATAATAAGACAGTGTCTTATTATCGGGGAAACATGGTAGGTTGTTTCAGTCTTGTCCAATTCTTGGTGACCCTTTTTTTTTTGTTTTGTTTTATTGGCAAAGACACTAGAGTGGTTTGTCATTTCCTTCTCCAGCTCATTTTCCAGATGAAGAAACTGAGGCAAACAGGATTAAGTGACTTGTCTAGCGTCACACAGCTAGTAAGTGTCTGAGCCTGGTTTTAAATTCAGGTATCCTTGACTCAGGTTCTGGTGTTCTTTCTACTGTGGCAACTAGCTCTGGACATAGTAGGTTCTTGTTAAACTGAATTACTTTGAAGAAAGCATAGTCTTCCCCCTTCCCCTAAATCTTTCAGATAAAACGTAAGGGAAAGGTATATGAAGTCCTGTGCCATTCCAGCATTTCTGATTAGAGAGTCTAGAATTTAACCAAACACAATTGATTCTAGAAGATCTTTTGAAAGTGGCACCAAAAGTTTTAAATTTATTTGTCTACCATTCAAGTTTAGTGTATTATACACGACATAGTTTAAGATTTCTTCCTTGATACTTCTAGGTTCTCTGGGCACAAGATGTTCGCAAAATTCAGATCAAGGGAATAAATGAGTCAATATTTATTATGTATCCACAATGTACCAGGTATTTTGCTTAAAATAGAATATAAGCTCCTTGAAGGTGGAGACTTTTTTCTTTGTATCTTTAATACAGTCACTGCACATGGTAAGCATTTAATAAATGTGCTTAAATGAAATTGAATAAAGAATCATCTACAATATCCTGCACTCTCCCCCTTGGCTTGCAAGGATCTTTTCATTGTTTATCCTTCATTTTGCCCTTTTCAATCCCCAGCAGCGAGTTCTTCAAAGTTAGCATTCATTCAATACAGTGGTTTTTGAGTGAATGAATTATTCATTCTTCAAAATGGATCTGTGATCTCATTAACATGGGTACTCTCGCTGGTGAATACAGAATGCAACCCAGCCATACCTGTCCATCTCTGTGTGAATATCATCTGTCTTCTCATAAGTTTGACATAGGCATTGACCCAATAGCCTGAGGACTTTCCTTAAATTCTCTTGGCCTCCTTATGGAAAATGTGAGATGTATGTGAGAAAATGTGAGTATCTGTTACTCTTACTAGGTTATTGGTCCATCTTTTTTGTTCACACATTTTTCCCCCATCTTTTCCTCCGCTTCTTCAGGATAATTGTTTGTAATGTGTCACAGACTGCTCATGTCCACCATGTGCCTCTCTACTGATCTTTGGATAGTCCTCAACTTCATTTCATCAGTCCATCATGTTCCATGACTCAGAGTAGAAGAAAAAAACAAATCCTAGTTGGCTTTCTGATGCCAAAACTGTTTCATTTATTCTTTCAAGGCTGTGATTCCCAAGGTTGCTCAGAAACAGCTCTGCCAGATTTGAGTATCCTTGCTCAGACTACAGGCTCCTGCTTTCCAAGTGGCTGCCTAAGAGACATGTGACCTCAGAACTCAATCAATGAAGTGTGATGTTTCGTGACAGGGTTTCTTCCATTTCTTTGGAAAATGACCCACAAAGGAAAAGATTTATTAACATCACTGGTTTACAAAGAAATCAATCTTGTTTTCTGGAAATACAATTATGACAGCCGTAGGATGGTGATGGAAGATGTAGGGCCTCCGTGTTTATAAAGAACCCTTGCATTGCATAGGATGGACTTATTTTCCTTTACGGAAGATATTCTTCTTACTGTGCAAAATTACTTTAAAGCAGGGGGTCCTTAGTTGAGCTTTGTGAACATAAAAAAATATTTTGATAGCTATATTTCAATATGATTGGTTTCCTTTGTAATCCTATATGTTTTATTTCAGGCAGTTAAAAACCCTATTCTGAGGAGTGCATACTTTTTTTTACCATATACAAACACACACAAAAATAGGTTAAGAACTTCTGGTTTAAAATACCCCTAAGACTTCCATCTTCATTCCACTACCAAAGATAATAGTTAGCATTTATATAGCACTTTAAGGTTTGTAAAGAACTTTTTGTATCAGTTGATCCTCACAACATACGAAGGAGTTACTATTACTGGAGAAACTGAGGCCCACAGAGGTTAGGTGACTTAGCTAGGGACACATAGGTACTATGCATCTGAGACAGGATTCAAATTCAGATCTTCCTGACTCCATGTTTCCTGCTGTATCCAGTGCATTCCACCATTAG